>NW_007726726.1:48732-144036 GCF_000696425.1 Galeopterus variegatus
GGTCCCATGGCACACGGTCTCCATCCCTCCCAGCCTCTTGGCCCTCAGGGGCCGCGTGGAACCACCTTTAGCGGGAAAGAACTTGCTGTCTGTCTGAAGTCGGGCCCTGGGGTCCTCTCTCTGTATCTCGGGCTGCTTCGGTCTCATGGCCTCTCCCTCTGGGGGGCTCCTTGGCTTGGATGTGATGCAGCATGGGGTTGGATGTGCTGAGTCGGCAGAGTGGGGTCTCCAGAAGGGACCCACGCAGGTCCCTGGTCAGGGCTCCTGAGGCCCCCAGGGCTGTGGAGAAGGAGGGGCCCGAGAGCTGCCCGTTCCCTTCATGCTCCTCTATGTAGTTGGCGCAGTCGACAGTCCCTACTGGGTGTCACGGGGATGCTCCCCACCAGCCTGTTCAGGTCCCAGGGATCTTAGGCAGAGCTCAGCTTTAGGGAACATGCCCCAATACCTCAGTGCGCACCTGTCAGTGCCAAGATGCCACCTTCTGAGCCCACGTGGCAGTTCAAATTCTGAAGGCTCCAGTGCTTGTGTCTGTCCTGTGGAGCACAGAAGTCAGGCAGAGGCAGCTGGGGCTTCCGCCCAGAATCAGCCTCCCGGGGCCCCTCTCAGCCACTACCTGCCCTTCCCCACACCAGATGCCGTGGGAGAAGGCGGGCCCTTGGGGACCCTCAGATGCCTGGAAGAACCTCCTTTTCCCACTGTTGGTGGCTGTACCCCTCAATTCTCACCCCCCACTATGGCTTGAATGTTTGTGTACCCCCAAATTCATAGGTCGAAGCCCTAACCTCCAATGTTTTGGGAGGTGGGGACTTTGGTAAGTGGTTAGGGGATCAGTGCCCTTGTAAAAGGGACCCCAGAGAGCTTGCTCGTCCCTTCCAACCGATGAGGACACAGTGAGAAGCCGGCTGTCTATCAACCAGGAAGCAGGCCCTCACCAGAACCAGCCCTACCGGTGCCCTGATCTGGGACTTCCACCCTCCAGAACCATCAGAAATTAGTTCTGTTGTTTATAAGCCACCCCATCTGAGGCACTTTGTCGTAGCAGCCCAAGCTAAGACCCCACCACCGTGCAGGTGCCTGGGACTGACCCCTGACGGCCAGGGTGGAGGTGTCTTCAGCCACATTTACTCCCTCCAGAACCATCAGAAATTAGTTCTGTTGTTTATAAGCCACCCCATCTGAGGCACTTTGTCGTAGCAGCCCAAGCTAAGACCCCACCACTGTGCAGGTGCCTGGGACTGACCCCTGACGGCCAGGGTGGAGGTGTCTTCAGCCACATTTACTGACACTCAGGTTGGGGAGGGGGTGCTGACCTGGCTTCCTGGGACAGGGAACGGGACACCCAAGGAAAGAGCCCACAGCTTTTGCAGCAGCTGAGTGAGAGAAGCCAGTCACAGGGGACCACACAGCATACGAAATGCCCAGAAGAGGGAACTCTACAGAGACAGAAAGTAGATCAGCGGTTGCAGGGGCTGGGGAGGGGAGGGATGGGGGACGGTCGCAGGGTTTCCTCTTAGGGTGTTGAAAATGCCATAAAATTGACAATGGTGATCGTTGTGCATGTCTGTGAATACACTAAAACCCACCGAACTGTACACTTTAAATGGGGGAATTGTATGGTATGTGAACTCTATCTCAATAAAGCTGTTTTAAAGATGAACGTTAAAAAAAACGAGAGACCACAATTCTCATTTCCTGGATTCTTTTACAGCTGCGAGACCGTGACATGAGTCCCCTGAGAAGCCGCCCAGATGCGAGGGTCCACAAACTGTCCCGGGCCTCCTGGGCACCTCTCCCTGCTATGGGAACTTGGGGTCTTCAAAGGGACACTCACTAGGGTCCCGCCCTCTGAGGCGGGGTCTGCAGCAGGAGCACATGGGGCATGTGTTGTTCTTTGTGTTTGGGGAATCCCCTCTTAGGGGTCTTGGAAGGCGTGGAGCCTCTGCCTCCAGGGGGTCACTTTCTGGCTGGGATGGGTCACCTGACCTGGCACAGCCAACAGGAAGGACCTGGCTCTGCAGGGAGCTGGGGATGCTGAAAAGTGGGGCAGAGGGATTCACTGGCCGGGTGTGGCTGTGGTGGGGGGAGTACCTAGTGTCATCAATGTCCCCTCTTCTGCCCTCATCCTCACCTCGCAGGACAGTGCCAAGCAGGTACCTGTCCTGGGGACCGTGGAACTCACCTGGTGCTTTGCTTTCCTTGGTCTGGGGGAGTCTTCCCCACCCCAAGACACAGAGCCCCATCCCAGAGATCTCACAGGTCCCAGTGCGTGGGCTCCCTGAGCTGACTGCTGAGGGGACAGGAGGCCTTCTTGTCCCGGAGGGCCCGCGGGGCACCTAGTGTCCTGGGAAGGGGCAGGAAGAGGGTGCGAAACGGTTGCTCCTGGTCACGCCTGCAGCGGCCCTCGCATAGAGGTGTCTTGTCCCCATGTCCCTCGGCTTCTCCAGCCTTCCACACATGCTCTGCCGGGCTCCCAGAGCTCTCTTGGGGTGGAGTGGGGAGTTGGTGGCACCAGTCAGGTCCAGGTGGAGAACATAGGTGTCTGCACGCTGCACTGCTGGGCACCAGGCCCCTGCGCCGGGGGGGAGGGCGTGGACCCGGGACACCCGGCTGGAGAACCCGGCTCAGCCCTCTTGTCCCTCTAGTCTGCCCTCGGCATGGCTCCTCCTTGGAGAGGCCTTTCCTGAGCACAGCAAGGGCCTGGTCCACCCCTGTATCTCGCCCTCTCTCGTCCTCATTGCATCGATCACCACTTGAAATGGCCCCGTTCAGTGTAAACGCCTTGATGTGGGCCTTTCCCTGGGCCTGGAGCATGGAAGGGCTTCAGTAAAATGCTGATGGATTGACAGCTAGTAGAGGGGAGCCCCGCCCACAGGACACCCACGCCCCGCCCAGAGGAGACGCCCCACACCCACGGGAGGCCCCGCCCACAGAAGACCCGCCCCCCCCTTACTTCCTGGGCTGGGAGGATAAAGGGGCTGGAGGGCCCCCTGCCCCCCACCGTGGTCTACAGAAGAGAGACGTGGGAAGATGAGGGTGTGTCCCTCTCGGATCCTCCCGCCCTCTCCATTCCCAAACCCTGAGGTCGGGCCCCTGGTCTCCTCACCGAAGCTCTGGCCCCCACCCTGAAGGTGCTGTGGCTGCTGTTCCTGACCTGTCTGGGTGAATGTCAAAGACAGACCGGTGTATCTCACTCCTCCCCAGAAGTGAAGGATCCCCCCAAAGCTAGTGGTGACACGTTCTTTCAAAGAGGTCCGGCTTGGAGGCTCCTTTCCCCGGGAACCCTGCCCGGCGCAGACACCACAATGTCGCAACTCTTCCTCCTGTTTGTTGTTACGTTAGCGAGACCTTCCAGAACCACAGAGCACAGCTCTTGGCCATGGCGATGGCTTCGGCGTGGCTGTTATTTTCTGGGTGGCTTTTTCTGTATTGGCTGAAGCCCCTGTTTTAGTTTTATGAACACACCTCCGCTGCGGAACGTCATCATGTAACTCTGGGACCGTGCGGTTCCCTGTGGTTTCAATCGCAGGACGCTTCAGTCTGCCGAGCAGGAGTGTGCGTCTGAACGATCCTGCCAGGGCTCGCGCTCCCTGGCAGATGGACGGAGGGACCCGAGCCCCCAGGGCCAGCCCGTGCTCACCCAGCCCCTCCCCCCAGTGTCACTGCCACTGTCCCAACACCTGCAGGAGGCCGAGGTCGCCATCGTGGGCAACTGAGTCTGTGAGAAGATGTACCACAAGGGCTCACCTGCCGCGGCGAAGGCAGCGTCATCAAGGACGACATGCTTTGTGTGGGGAGGAAGGGGAGGGGCTCCTGCCAGGTGAGACCCAGGCCCACCCTCTGCCTCGGCCTTAGGTCCCAATGCTCCACTGCCAAGGGGGCACCAGGGCCCGTGTGTCTGACTGTGTCCTCCCCCACAGGATGATGGTGGGGCCCCCCTGGTCTGTTACTGGCTGGACATGTGGCTCCAAGTCGGGGTGCTGAGCTGGGGCATGGACTCCAGGCACGGGGACTATCCTGGGGTCTATGCACAAGTGATGACCTACTCGTCCTGGATCCTCCAGCACGTCCCGCTGGAGCCTCGATGAGCCCTGGAAGAGCTGAGGAGGGACCTGCGCTCTGGCCACCCCCACGTAGCCTCCCCTGTTCAGCTCTACCGACACCTCCGTCCCTGCTTCCAGCCCGCCCACCCCACCTGCCCCCAAAGCGCCCTGTCCTTCCTGAGCTCAGGGGCCGAGGACACAGAGGTTGGGAAGGAGGTGTCCGAGGATCACGCCTCCTGCCCACTGCCTGCTGTCCTATTAAACTGTGTGGACAGCAGCCTCAAGTGTCTGCTGTGTACTTGTCCGTGGTGGGGACTTCCTGGGGGGTGTCCCAAGGTTCTGGAGGGCTCAGGGCCAGCCTGGAGCAATCATGGTGGGGTGGGGTGCTGAGGTGTGCTGGTGTGCTGGGTGGGGTGTGTTTCCAGGAGGCAGCCTCCCTCCCAGGCCTCCCCACACCCCAAGCATGGGACGATTGTCCTTCCCCCAGAGCCCACCCCCCGGTTTGGACGGTCCTTTGCTCATTTTCCTTGTCCTCCACAATCTACGCCCTCAAACCCAGCCTGGCTGGGCCTCAGCTGAGACGAGGAGCCTCTTGGCTGGGGTGAGATGTTTCAGATGGACTCAACCGCCCACAAAAGGCGAGAGATGTCCTTACCCTGGGAGGTCTCAGTTCACTTCTGTTCTCCCAGAACAGCCTGGTGACTGTGGGGACAATGTTTACATGAGGCCATGTGAATGCAGGCTGATTAAAGAGCCACCTTTCGAGTGCTCAGTAAGCACAAGTGGCCCGTGGCTACCGCACTGGACAGCAGATACCGTAGCAAGTGCCACTGGGCAGCGCTGGTCTCAACGTGTGCAAAGTTGACCACAGTTGATAGGATCTAGAGGGGGAGGGGGACTAGAGCCCACCTCTCCAGGCCCACCCCTGAGACCTTCCCTCACACAGTGACCCTCATTTGCAAAGAAGGGACGCCTGGGTGGGGGGGTCTTGCTGGGCTGGCCCCAGTGACCCTCAGGCTATTCCCACCTGTCTCTCCACCAGCCAGTGGCTGGGAGGGATGGTGGCATCTCCCTGGCAGTGGCTACTGGACTGGACAGCAGATATGGGAATTTCCATCCTTGAAGAAAGTTCGGTTGGACAGAGCTGGGCGATTCCCGTTAAATCCAGTGGTTTCTCACTGCCCACTTAGGAGCATCTGCTCAGTCACTTCCCGATTCAAAATCCCCGCTTAGACTTCCCCACCCCCGGCCCTGTCTCCGGCCCCCACCCTTGGCCCACGGGCTGCCGCTACCCCAGGGCTTTGGTGAAAAAGGGCAGAAGAGCCGCCTGCAGGGCTCGGAGCACCTGGGGCTTTTCCTGCTGGGAGGGGCGTCTCTCGGTACAGCCCTCGATGCAGGACATCTGAGATGTTCCCTGAGGCCTCCCTCTTGGGTGTGTGGGCCCTGGCCCAGCTGCCCCCATCCTATCTCAGGCACGGGTCTCCACTACAAGGTCACTTTGCTCTTTGTTGTGATGCCCGTTTGGACTCTCAGCTCCTGGACTCCACAGGG
Organism: Galeopterus variegatus; assembly: GCF_000696425.1. Taxonomy (NCBI): domain Eukaryota; kingdom Metazoa; phylum Chordata; class Mammalia; order Dermoptera; family Cynocephalidae; genus Galeopterus; species Galeopterus variegatus. The sequence continues at coordinate 54,324 of NW_007726726.1, forward strand.
CAGCTGGGGATCCAGGTGGTCTCTGCTCTCTCCCAGCCCTGCCGTGCCTGGGATGTGGCTCGGGATACCCTTCTCACGCTCAAGCCTGGGCCCAGCATGGCGAAGGAGCGAGTCCCGCCTTCCCTCCCCAGCTCCCCCACTCTTGCTGGCCCTGCCCCAAATCCCACAGCTTCAGAGTCTCTGAGGGGCACCCGGTTTGGACTCTGGACAGTTCGCATCACCTGGTAAACCTTTGACTTTTTCTGGCAGAGGAAAACGGTATTTTGTTTGAGCTAAGGAAGGGGCTGTCTTTGGCTTGCCAATCTCTGAAGCCCCCTCTGCTCCACGGTGCAGGGACCTGAGGCTTGAGGGCCGATTGGGGTGTTTGTGGGGTGGGAGGAGAGAACAACCCTGACATTCGATGTCTGCAGGCTGCCCCAAATGAACCCTGAGCCACTCGGCCACACAGATACTGTTCTGGCATCACGACAGCTTTTTATTTCAATTTCTACCAGAGATATTTCCATTGTTTCTTAAAAACTGTAAGTCCTAGAAGCCCTTCCTGACTGCAAAGCTGAGCCCTGGCCAGGGTTAGGAAACCAGGCTGCTGAGCAGGGACAGAGGGGCCAGCGGTCACAGGGGCTGGGGCCTGGGGGGCTGCAAGGACAGTGTGTGGGGGGTGGCCACGGCCTGTGCCCACTCCCCCACTGCTGCCTTTCCTTCTTGGGTCTCCCCGAGTCTTGGTGTGCCTGGCACACAGCCACCCTGGACTGTGGGGTCTTCATGGAGCTGCTTACCCTAGAATTTGGGACACCCAGGCCCTGCCCCTGAGCAGCTGCTCCCTCTCCCCTTCTCTTTTGGCTGAGGAGCCGCAGTGGGCTTGGGTCCCCATGGCTGCCCCTAAGACCCCTGAGTAGGGCATGGCAGCACTGCCACGGCCACATTCCCCAGACCTCTGCCTCGACATCCTCAGCCACGTCCTGGGCACCAGGAGGCCCAGAGGTCCCCTCCTTGCCAGGAGCCAGCACTCTCTGCCCCAAGATCCTCCACTTTTGGGGGTTGGTCAAGCACCCTCACACTGGGGGACATGCAAGCCCTTACCACACAGGCTGCCCCAGAGCTGCAGGGGGGCCTCTGTCCCTCCATTGCTGGTCTCCTTGTCCTGCTCCCTCTCAGAATCCTGTGTCCTTCCACAGTAGGGGTCCTAGAGTACAGCGTCCCAGTGGGTCTCCCTGCTCTGTGTGTCCCCAGAACCCTTCCTAGGCTCCCGGGGCTCTGGGGACAGGCACCGTCAACAGCACCTCCACTCAGGTGGGACCTCGTCATGCTCACACTGGGGCCTCAGATGGAGTTTTTGCTATCGAGGCCTACAGGGGGACAGGTTGAGAAAGTCCAGTGAAGAAACACTGGGGAGACCACAGAGCGTGGTTGTCCCCAGCTCTGGGCTATGGAGGTGGTGGCGTCCTGCCGGGCACTGATCAGCTCCCCGCGGCCCCGGGCTGGGGCAGGACACCTGGGTCCTGAGAGAGCAGGGGCTGCAGATGCTGAGGGTGGGGTCTCCATCACCCCCAGGGCCGCTGGGGGACAGACAGTCCTTGGTCCCATGCTGCCCTCAAGCCTGGCTGCCCCTCCCATTACTGAAAATTGGGTGTGTCTGTCTGTCCATCTGTCCGTCCATCAGAAAATGAGCTGGTGAACTCGCTGAGCTTCTCACCTTCTCACAGAGACACCATTGGCTTTTAGGGTCAACTGCTCCACCCCCAGCCACATGTGCCCCCCACTGGGGAAACGAGAGGTGTGTGGGGAGCAGTTGGGGGGTGTCTTGAGACTGGAGAATGGGAGAGTGCACAGGAGAGAAAAAGGGTTCGTGTGAAAGAGTCGGGGGCAAAAATGGGGGGCCCAAGGCTGGCTGAGGGGGGAGGAAGAAGACAGAATGGAGGGGCTGCAGGGTGCAGGCTCGGTGTGCTCATCTCTGTGCAGGACATGAGCCCCCCGGTCCACTATGGTCAGCTCTGGAGCCACCTGGGCACCTGTTGGTGGAGGCCCAGGGAGCCGCTCACACAGCCCCATCGGCCCCCTGGCAGGTGCTCCATGAGGATGGGCTTCCCTCGAGGCCTGTCCCTGTGCTCGCCTGCCACCGACAGGCCACAGGGACAGACGACCTCAGACTGTGGGACTCAGGGTGCTTTGAGTCTGTTTTAGTCCGTTTTGTGTTGCTATAACAGAAATACCCGAGACTGGGTAATTTATAAAGGAAAGATGTTTATTTGGCTTACGATTCTGGGACAGCTGCATCTGGCGTGGGCCTCAGGCTGCTTCTACTCACGGCGGAAAATGGCAGCAGCCAGTGGGTACAAGCAGATCACATGGCGAGAGGAAGCAGGGGAGAGAGAGAGAGAGAGAGAGAGAGAGAGAGAGAGAGAGAGGGTGCCAGGGTCTTTTTAAGCAACGAGCTCTCACGGGAACTAATAGAGCGAGAACTCACTCATTAATCCCCCCTCCCCCAGGGAGAGCATTAATCCATTCATGAGGGATCCGCCCCCATGACTCAATCAGTTTCCAACACTGCCACATTGGAGATCAAATTTCCACAGGAGTTTTGGAGGGGACAACACACCCAAACTCCATCAGAGTACTTCTGCAATAGCCCCAGTATCCGACTCTCCGCTCGGGTCCCATTCTCCCCCTCTGTCTTTCTGTCTCCCCCTCTGTCTCTCCATGTCCCCCTCTGTCTCTGCCTCCTCCTCTGTCTCTCTATCACTCCCTCTGTCTCTCTCTCCCTCTGTCTCTGTATCTCCTTCTGTGTCCCCCTCTGCCTCTCCCTCTCTCTCTATCTTTCAAGTTCCTGTTCTGGTCGCTCATCCTCACTCTGTCCCTTAAGCATCCATGCTCCTGGGAGAACCACAGCTTTGGTGCTGCTACGCTGACAAATATCTTGCGAGACCCAGGGGCATGGCTGAGCCATGCTCAGGTGGCATCTCTGTCTCCGGGCTTCATCTCATGCTATGTTGGCCCCTCCTCTTACCTCTGAAGCCAGCAGCCCTGTTACCTCCTGTCCCCTGAGCCCCAGAGCTGATATGTTTAGGGGCCCGTTCACAGCCCTCTTTCCATGTCCTCCGTCTGCTTGGCTGTTTCTGCGCCACAGGGTTTATTGGCCACCGTGAAGTAAGTAGTTGACCATTAATCTAGAAATCCATTTTGCCTGAAGCATTCACTTCTTTGTTCTTCCTTCTCAAAATTGTCGAGGCTGTTCTTGCTGCTGTCCTACAAGAATGTTAGAAACACGTGTCACACTCCAAGAAAAGTTCTGACAGGACATCGATCGAGCGATTGGTTCACACGTGCCATTGAGGCTGGCTCTGTGTTGGGGGTGGTCCTGTGCACCGGACATCAGAACGGAACGAAGCAGACAACACGCCTGCTGTCCTGGGGTTTGCACTTCAGCGTGGGAGATGTGCCAGAAACACACATGTGTATACATGTGCATGTGTGCACGCGCACACCTGCATCTATGCACATATGCACGTGTGTGTGTGCAGGCGCATAGCAGCAGCACATGCGTATGTTAGTGCATGTATCTGCGTGCAGACGGGCATGCATGTGCATATGCACACTCGTGCACACATGCTTGTGTTTGGTGTCTGGAGGTCCCCACTGAGCCTGTTTCTTCAGCTGGTCCCGAAGGCCTCTGTGAGGACCTAGTGAAAGGAGGACCCGCGGGAGGGCTCTGGAGAGTGACGCTGCCCCGTCGCTGCACTGCAAGACCTGGTCTCATCTGACAACAACCACTTCGGACATCTCTTGGTGGGTGGGCCTAGGACTGAGCTGCCTGGGGGACAGGCGGCCTGAGTGGGCCTGGCCAGCGCTGTGGACACCGCTATGGTGGGCACCCTCCCACGGACAACGTGCTGGAACCTGTAGTCCCAGTTCACAGAAGAAGCCACAGCCCCATGTGGGGCCAAAGGGCCGTGGCCATCCACATCTTCCTGAGGCACGGAAGCTCATCAGCTGCGGGACGCGGTCTGGGATGACCCATGGTGAAAGGCCCGGGCCCGCTGCTGCCGGGTGCTGCTGTGCTCTGAACGGGCACGTGCTGCTGCGGCCTCCCCATGTGAGGAGCAGGGCATGTGGGGCAGCCTCTGCTCACGGCCAGACACCTCCACACACGGCCGCGCCCCGCTCCCCACTCCTGCCTGCTTCCTGCACCTTGGGAGGTCTGGGGAGGGTGACATGGAATGTGGGTGGGGGACACAGGAGGCCCGGCTGTCCCAGTTGAAGCTGGCAGAGGAGCGGAAGAGGAGGGGGATGGACCTTGGACCAGGGCAACACGTCCCAGCCATTGCGGATCCCAAGACGAGGGCAGCCCCACCTCCCTCGCCACGTCCCCTCAGAAGGGCCACTGCCCCCTGCCCACTTCACATGGCTGAAAGATAAAGGGGCTCAGAGAGGCCGGGGAAGGAGAGAGCTGTGGAGTTCCTGCACAGTAAGGATCCTGCCCTCTCCCAGATGCCTGCAGGTGCCCATGGCTCCTCCATCCTGACCCCAGACCTGGGCCTCCATCTCCCCTCTCCATGCCCTCCTCCCCCTGCAGATGCTGTGGCTTCTGTTCCTGATGCCGTTCTTCCTGGGGGGCTCCATCACTGGAACCCTAGGTGAGTCCTGACCCCATGCAACCCCGTCCCTTACCCAGAGGCTCTGGGATCCAGCCCAGGGATGTGATCACGGCCCAGCTCCTGCCCAGGTGGGTGGCATGTTGAGGCCAACCTCCCTGACCCTTGGCCTATTGCTTCCCAACATCTGACCCAACACTCGACCCTGGGAATGAGCAGGTGGGCATCATCGGGTGCCACGACGCCCCCCAGGGGAAGTGGCCATGGCAGGTCAGCCTGAGGGTCTATAGCTACTACTGGGCCTCCTGGGTGCACATCTGCAGCGTCTCCCTTGTCCACCCCCAGTGGTTGCTGACCGCTGCCCCCTGAATTCATCCGTGAGTCCCTCATCCTGCCATCCTGCGCTGGGTGGGATGTTGGGGTGAACCCAGGTGGTATGAACACTGAGCCTGGTAGCTGGAAACCCAGGCTCCAGCTGAGATTCCCCAGAACTGCTGACCTCTCCCCATGGTGCCTAGGTGGCTGTCACCAGCAGGGACTGGCCCTAGAGTGAGCTGCCTTGTGGCTTCTTTCTGAGACCAGGATAGATGCCGACCCGTCAGCCTACTGGATCCATGCTGGCAACATGTACCTACCTCTACGGGGGCCAGGGGCTGCTGAACGTGAGCCAGGTCACCGTCCACCCTGACTATGTTGATGCCAGTTGGGCACGGACATCGGCCTGCTCCAGCTGGCAGGCCCTGTGGAGTACAACGCCAATGTCAAACCAGTCAAGCTCCCCTCGGTCTCTCTTGAGGTCACCCTAAAGGACCAGTGCTGGGTGACAGGCTAGGGTGCCATCAGAATGTATTGTATGTATTGGGTAGGGGCTGGGGGAAGATTTGGGGCCGTGGGACCAAAGCTCGTCACCGAGAGCTGCTGGTGGGTGGGCAGGTGCAGAGTCCCCGATGGGCAGGCTCCAGAAAGGAAAGAGTCTGCTGAGGGCCCCTGCTTGGTACCTCTGGCTTTGTCTTTCCAACAACCCTGTTACGTCTGCCCAGGAGACTTGGTGGCCAAGGCCAGAGGGTTCATGACTTGAAGAAGCTGAGACTGAGCCCTGTGAGGGGGAAAATGCTTATTCTTATTATTTCCAACTTAAAAAAAAAAAAAAGGCATTTTGGGGAGAGATGGAAAAACTCATCCCTCCATTTTCTTTCTGGTCCTTCCAACTGGGGACAGACAGACTCTGTAGAGCCTTGGGAGTTTAGGGGTAGACGTGCGCCCTCCTGTGTCCTGGGGTCCCTGCACACCGTGTTCCAGGCGGGGACGTGAGGCCCAGGGATGGGGAGGAACATGGGCAGTGGACGAGCTACCCTTGAGCCCAGGGCGCATCTGCTGCCCTCCAGGACGGGGCCTGTCGCATTGGGCAGGTGGGGTCTTCTCACAACCAGCCCTGGTCTCTTCCGTCCCCTAGAGTCGTTGCCTCCACCCTGCCAGCTGCAGCAGGCGAGCATGCAGGTGGTGGAAAACGCCGTCTGTGACTGGCAGTACCTCATAACCTGCCGGCACGGCCGCAGCAGCAGGAAGGTCATCCAGGATGACATGCTCTGTGTCAGCTGTGAGGGCCGTGACCCCTGCTACATGAGTCCCGCGCATCCCCATCCCCCACGCCACTCCTGCTGTGGGGCCCACAGTCAGTGACTCCATTTCCTTCTCAGGGTGACTCTGGTGGCCCCCTGGTCTGCTGGGTGAGAGGCTCCTAGCGCTTGGTGGGAGTGGTCAGCTGGGGCAACGGCTGCGCCCTGCGTGACTTCCCCAGGGGCTACATGTGCGTCCAGACCTATGTGCCCTGGATCCTGCAGCAGGTCAGGAGGTGCCTCTGAGCCTGGCTGGCCGCCCGGTGGCCTGGTGAGCCGCCGGTGCGTCCCCCCTCCCTGCTCCCGCCACCCCTACTTCCACCCCGCTGTCCCTGGCTTTAGCTGACCTCCTCCTCTGCCTTCTCAGTGCCCCGTGCCTGGCACTTTCCTTTTTTTTTTTTTTTTTTTTTTTTTTTTTTTTTTTCCAGCCCAGCCCACCACGTGGTGAGGCCCCACGCGTGTATTTAATCCCACCCTTCCTTGTACCATATGCTGAGTGATCAGGTCTGTGGCTCTGTCTCACTAAAGGCTTGTGACTAACTGTGGCAGCAAACAGGCTGCCGCTGGCGGCCAACCAGTCAACGTGCTTGCGACACTGTTGCACATGCACTTACCTGAGTCGGCACTGAGTGACCTGGCACCACTGCCCCTGCCCCTCCTGTCACACCCAGCACCTGCCCGCCCCACTACCCTCCTGGGCCTTCTGCTGGGGTCGACACCTGCTGGGGATTCTGGTTTCTACTTTTTTAATGTAAGTCTGAGTCTTTGTAATTATTGAATTGCAAGAACATTTTTGAAGAATTTATCTATCAATAAATCAAAAGACAGCAGTTTTAAAGTTTTTTTTTGTTTTGTTTTGTTTTTTGTCTTTTGTCTTTTTCCGTGTCCGGCAACGGATCGCAACCCTCAGTGTTGCCCCCGTACCGGACCGGGGACCGGCAACGGGATCGCAATCCTGGGCGCTGCTCCCGCGCCTCGCTCAGCCAGTGAGCGGGAACCGGTCTGCATGTGGGATCCGAACCCTCGGGCGGGAGTGCCGCCGCGCTTCCCAAGCGGCGCACTATCCAGTGCGCCACCGGGCCGGCCCATGGCACTTTCCTGACCACTGGGACATGAGGCGGGAAAGAGGTGGGGAGGCTGGGGACAGGCCGAGAGTGCCTTCCTGCGCAGCCTGTCTCGTGGGCTGGGACCCGTGTCCCACACGTGCAGGAGCCACGGTTTGTTTAGCCACTCACCTGGTGAAGGACGTCTGGGTTGTTTACAGGTTTTGGCTGTTATGAATAAAGATGCTACAAACACATGTGCCCAGTCTTTTGTGTGAATGTGAATCTCCATTCTTCCAGGAGAGAGACCTGTGGGTGCCACTTCCAGGCCATTTTCCAGAGGAGGAGACCGAGGCATGTAACGTGCCAAAGGTCTCGTGCAAGTTGGTGGGGGCCTCAGGTGGGAGCTGGGTCCTTTCTCTGAGCAGCTGTTAGGGTTGGATTCTGGTCACTCTAGTCTCTCAAGTGCAGAGCATCCGTGCATGTGTCCCAGAGCCCAGGCGTGGCCACGCCGGGCAGAGGCAGGCAAGGCTGATTAGCCAAGCGGCGGAGCCTCCACACCACATAAGGGAGACTCTTGTGTGTCGGGGCCCCCGCCAGAGTCAACAGGAGAACAAACCTCAGAGGGTCAGGCGGCTCTGGGGCATCCACACCCTCCTCCTCCATGTTTACTCTGCACCTGGACCAGGCAGACCCGGGCGCCTGGACAATGTGCTTCAGTCCCACGTGAGACCCAAGAGTCTGCCTTAAATACCCATCCAGTGTCCCCAGTCTAATTTGCAGAAGCAAGGTGGTAGGGACAGAGGCTGGTCAGGGAGGGGAAGAATGAGGAGGACAGAGGCTGGCCTGGAAAGCGCCCACCTCGGTCCCCCAGACACGCGGTCCCCCAGACACGCTGTCCCCCCGATGGAGCCCAAGCCTCACAAAGCAGATGCCTGCGTTGTCTCGGCCAAGAGGGGCGGCAGAGCAGGACAGGGCCGTTGCCTTCCAGGCCCCTGTCTGGACCACTGACCAGAAGCCAAGAGTATCCTGAAGAGGATGCCAAGGGTCCTCGGGGGAGTGACTTGGGCTCAGGCTTTGTGGCGTGTGGGAACCCTGTGGCCATTTCCAGGCAGAGGGGACAGAGATCAGGGCCTGATGGGAGCTAAACCCAGACCAGGAGAGATTTACCTGGAGCTTCCCCGGGGGCGATTGGGCTTAGAGCTTGACTGAGCACTGGGGAGGAACCAGAACTGGTGGGGGCAGTCCTGAATCCGAGAGGGCTCTCAGCCTGCTGGCAGGGGCCACATGGTGGGGGGTGCTGACATTTCTTATCTGCAGCTGGGCAGGGAGGGAGGGAGGGGAGGGCATCTGGGACATGGGGAATCACCCAATCACCTTGGCTGGCTTCTGGCACCTGGACAGCCCCATATGCCTGTGGCCCCAAATCCAACCATCTGCGGCCCGGTGCCCCCTTCCCCCACGCTCTCTCTGGCTCCCAGTTATCCCCAGGAACCAGAGGCTTCCTTCCCTGCCCGCTGCTTCCAGGACCTCTGTGGAACAAGGAAGAGGCGGGAGGCCAAGAGGGAGGGCCCAGGTGCGTCTCCCAACCTGGGGTGACTTTACACTAGAGTCAGATGGCAGTGGCCGTCATCGGGAAAGGTGCAGGGAGGATCTGGAGTCCCGGCCCAGTTCTGGGCTCCCAACACAGATGTTTCTCCAGGTGAGAAGGTGGGGGGCAGGCCTTCACCTTCTCCCACCTGCCCCCAGCCCTTCTGCCTCTCACTCTGTGGGGGTGTGGACCCCCCACTGGGCAAGGGCTGCTCTGATCCTGTGTTTGGGGACCACAGCCAGGCTCATGCTTTCTCCAGAGTCCCTGGCTTTACTGGTGGGGCAAAGCAAAGCAGAGCAAAAGGCACCCCAGCTGTGGGCAGCCACAGTACTTCATGGCTGCGGGGAAAGTCTCAGAGAGCTGTCGGGGCTGTCCATGTCTCTGGAAGAGGCCACCATTCCTGCTGCTCCTGGGTGATGGGGCCGGATCTCCCTCTGCCCTTTCTCTCCCCACAGATGTGGCTCCCTCTGACTCTGCTCATGCTTCCCTTCCTGGGAGAAGGTGGTGAGTCCCTGGGGCAAGGTGTCAGCTGCTCTAAACCCAGGCCCCTGATCTGCTGGACACTGTCCAGGCCCCAGGGAGAGTGGCTGCAGCCCCTCCATCTGGCTGGAACCCAGGGTCCAGCTGTACCCATCCCTTCACTTTCAGGGTCCTTCCTGGGCCCCTGGAATCATCCCTGCTCGCCGGGCTTTCTGCCCAGCTCTGTCCCAGATAAGACAGGTCTGGGGTTGGAGCTGGGGGGTGGGGTGGGGTGGGGTGGGGGGCACGGCGAGCAGTGATCAAGTTCAATTCAGTCTGTTCTCTGAGCTCCCAACCCGTGCCCTGCTGGGCCTCTGTGTGAGAATCAGCCACACTCTGTGCCCAAAGTCCTTCCTCTTGAAACATCTCATCTGTGCGACTCATGAGGAAACCAAGACCCAGAATGGGAAACTGAGATTTTCTAATGCCCTCTATACACCAGATACTATGCTGAAGGCTTTACGCATCTGCTCTCATTTAAGCTTCAGAACAACAGGGAGGGGGCATCACCTCTAGCTACTGGCGAGGAGACTGACACCGCCACCTTCTCCAACCCAGAAGCCACCAGCCGTAGGGGGCTACTTACATCTAAACTTATTAAAATTAAATAAAATTAAAATTCAGCTTCTTGGTAACACAAGGCACATTTCAACTGCTTCACAGCTGTATGTGGCCAGTGGTTGTCTCACTGGACAGCAGACACAGAGCATGTCCCTCACTGTAGAAGTTTCCACTGGGCAGCACTGGTCTTGAGTTGGGAAAGTTGACCACGGTCGATAGAATCTAGAGGTGGAGGTGAGAGTGGGGCCCACCCCTCTAGGTCTCACACCGGGTCCTCTTCTTTACACAGCGGGCCTTGCTTTCCAAGAAGGAACGTCTCGGTAGGGGGACCCTTGCTGGGCTGGCCCTGGTGACCTTCGGGCTTTTCCATCTCTCCACCAGCCAGTGGCTTTTTCCCCGAGGCCTGCATCATCAGGGGCATGGCAGCTTCCCCCTGGGAGTGGCCCTGGCAGGTGAGCCTCCAAGAGAAGGGCCAGCACGTCTGTGGGGGCAGCCTCAACAGCCCCCAGTGGGTGCCGACCGCTGCCCACTGTTTGCCCAGGTAAGTCCTGCTTCCCACACGCTAGGAGGCCCTCGGCTGAGGGATTCTCCTGGGCTGCAGCCAAATGGGGATGAGAACTGACACCTCTTGTACAGCACCCAACCTCACAAAGGTCCTGGGGTCCCTTACGACCACCTGGCAGGTGGCTCAGTGACGCAGGCGGGGATTGCTCCAGCCCTTCTCTCCTCCCAGAATTTGCCTTAGACGCTGCCCATTTTCCTTGAAACAGGGAAGAAGACGCATTCTAATTATTGCACAATACTGGAAAGAAGAATTTCTTAAAGGGTCAGAATGCTCTTAGACAATCCTTTTTGAGACCGGCTGCACCGCGCTCAGCCAGTGAGCGCTGTGAGCGCACCAGTCGTCCCTATATAGGATCCGAACCCGCGGCAGGAGCGCTGCTGCACTCCCAGCGCTGCACTCTCCCAAGTGTGCCATGGGCTCGGCCCTTAGACAATTCTTAAAAATAAAGGGGAAAAAAATGATCATAAAGCAATCAAATGTAAATTCCACACAAAGACAGTTCACAGTCAAGAACGGCCACTCCCAGGGCTGAACTCCAGGGTCAGCTTAACCTTAATGGGTGCAAAAATTAATTTACAATTGGCTGGGCCTGAGTGTAATTTTGCGGTAAATAAACCTTTCCAGATTCTGTTGGTGCCAGCATTTCTGGAATGTTCTTGATAAACAATTTCTTTAGCATGCATTGTTCCAAGCACACTACATGAATCGCTTTTTGTTCATGACAGCCTCCTCAGGTGGAGGATCTGGGGCTTCCTTTTGGGGTGATGACCGTGTTTTGGAACTAAACGGAGGTGATAGCTGTGGAACGTTGTGAATGTAGTAAATGCCACATGTTCGCTTTAAAATGGTTAATTTTGTGTTATGTAAACTTCACCCCAGTAAAAAAAAATTTTTAAGTTGAACATAGAATGAAACAGCAGTTTCCCTAGTTCTGCCATTACGTGTTACACATGAGAAGCTCAGTCACACACAAAAATAGCTGTTGCGCTGTTCCCAGAGAGATGACACCATTTCAACACCCTCCACCCCGACAGTTTTAGCTGCTTCATATTTCACCAACATTTGGTTGTCTGTCTTTTTTTACACACCTTTAAAATCTTTGGCACAATCGCTAACTTGGAGAAAATCCGCAAGCCTAGTACAAAGACTAGTTCTGACACAATGACCTTCACCCCTGAGTATTTTAGGCTGTAATTCCTTTTAAGGAAGGACATTGTCCTGCAGTACCACCAGACAGCCACCAAAGTCATGAGATAACCGTGGACATACTATCACCATATGCTTCTCGAAGGCCACTCACAGTCCGCCAACTGCCATAACATGTCCTTTGAAGCCAAAGGATCCAGCCTGAGATCAGCTGGTGCACCTGGGCTTCTTTAGTCTCCCTCAGTCTGAGACGGGTCCTCGACTTCTCGGCTCTTCTGGCGCTGACACTGTTGAAGATCTCAGGCCGTCATTTTGTGGAATGCTCCTCGAGCTGGGGTGCCTGATGCTTTCTTGTGATTCACAGACTGAGGCCACACATCCTCGGCAGTAACATCACAGACGTGACTGTGAGTCCTCCCTTGAGACTAGTCAAGTGCACCCAGTTTCCACTTGCCCAGGTACTGGTGATGCTCCCCGGTATACGTACACTTCACCCCGAGTAAGGGGGGTCTGCCAAGCTCCCCACAGGAAGCGACTTTTCTCCCTTTAGCAATTAATAAGTGTTTTGTGGGAAAAGTCCTTGACACTGTGGAACTGGCCCACTTCTCATCCAACTTTCAATTGGCTCATTCACTTACTTATAACTGTATGAACTCATGGTCTATTTTATGCAGGGAATTTTAATTAATTTATTTCTTTTTCATAGTTATGATTGGATAAGCAAATCAGCCCTGGTTTGGACATGGGAGTTCCTGCGAGCTGGCTTCTGTGTCTTTTTGACATGTTTCCCTCGGTCTGAACACTCTCGGACAAGAGCGTTCCTGGCTCCTCTGCACTTCCCTGCCACAGTCACTTCTCCAGGGCATCCAGTCCCTTTCAGTAGCAGATGGCATTTAGAAGGCAAGACCCAGGGGACAGGTGGTGCTCACTGCTCTTGGGACATCAGTGCTCTCATCCCTATTACACACACACACACACATACACACACACACACATTCACACACGGGTACATACGTACACACACTTGCATATATACACACACACACATGCACACACTAAGATATGCACACTCACATATGCCCACACTCTCACACGTACATGCACAACATTCACAGACATGCACGCACACACTCCCACGTATGCACACTTGTACACGCACACATGCATACTGTAGTGGATTGAATTATGTCCCCCCCAAACTCCCTGAAGACTGAATTGTGTCCCCCAAGTTTTATGTATTAGAAACTTAGCCCCACTGTGACTGTAAGAGGGTGGGAAATCCTATTACGATAATTGAAAGGTGGAGCCTTGAAGAGGTGATTAGATTGTAGGACCCTGCAGTAGTGAATGGATTAAAAATGGTGGTCAGGGGCGTGGTTCTGAGGGCTTTAAAAGAAGAAGAGAGTCTGTCTGTCTCTGTCTCTCTGTCTCTCTCTCTCACTCTCTGCTCTCTCTGCTTCCACTGTCTTGCAACGTGAGACCCCTGGGTCACTGTTGCCACCACCAGATGGACTTTGGACCTCCCAGCCTCAGAAACTGTAGGCAATACATTTTGTTTTCTTTATAAATTACCCAGTTTGAGGTATTTTGTTATAAGAAACAAAAATAGAGTAGTACACACACACGCACACTCACACACACACTCACCCCCCACATGCATACAAGGCGCACACGTGCACACACGAGCACATACACATGCACACTCACACACACACACCCCTGTATTTCTATCTCTGTTGAAAACCACGACCCCTCCCGCATGCCTCCAGCTGCTACCCTTCCCGCAGGTTTGTCCAGTTCTCTCCCTCTCCATAGCCCTGCCCGCCTTCTCCCGCACTGGGAAAACCGGTTCCCTCCTTCACTCGCTGGCTTATGTCACTAATCCCTAGAGTGTAATTGCCCCCCCTTCACCTCCCCCCTCCCCCACTCATACCCTGACCCCTCTGGGCCCTAGTCTCCCCAGCACCAGCCGAGGCAGGTGTCCCCTTGACCATGCACCTGAGACTTCAGGACTGAATCATTCAGAAGGAAGGGAGGGGTGGGGCTTGTCACTTTTTAAGAACTCCAGCCACCACAGGGGTGTGCGGCAGGCCCTCCTTGTGGTTTGCCCTGCAGTTCCCCGGTGAATCAGGATTAGCCAGGCCGGCACAGGGCAGCTCCTCGGCGTCCCAGCCCTCGCACTCCTCCGCCCCTCAGGACGACCCCCTGTGTCGCAGGTGGATGGCCCTGGCTGTAGGTGGACGGTACTGGCTGTAGGTGGATGGCCCTGTCTGTGCGCCAGCGTGGTAAGCTGGGGTGAGCTCTGCAGCCGCTCTAACCAGCCCGGGGTCTACACCTGCGTCCTCGCCTACATGAACTGGATCCACGGACATATCCTGGCATCAGGTGGCTCAGGGTCAGGATGCCCCAGGTTGCCCCGGGTCCCTCCAGGCCGGCTTCTTCCTGGCGGGGTCCTCCCCCTCCTGTTTCTATCCTGCATGCCCGTGGCCAAGTGATTACTGCAAAGCTCGGGTCGGCTGGGCTTTCCCTCCCCTCCCCGACTTCTGACCCTCGACCCTGGCCTACAGGACCCTTCCTGCCCCCTCCTGGCAGGGGGACAGAGGGAGAGGCCCTCATCGTGGCCTGGAGGAAGAACCGCTGCAACGGCCGCAGCAACTCTGGCTCGCGCCACCAGCTCCGTCCCTGGGCAGACCTGCCTCTTCTTCCTGTGGGGAAACTGAGGCCGGGAGGGCGCAATGACCTGCTGAGGTCACACACAGAACAGTCTGCAGACCCCAGTGCTCCCTGTCCACACCTGCGCCCCACCTCCCCCACAGGGCCTATCCCAGCCCTCGGAGGCCCCCAGCTGGCCCAGGACCGCAGTGAGACCCCAGCTCTGTGACCCATCCCGGGTGGTCAGGTGGGGTGGGCGGGGCAGCGAGCCTCTTTCAGCACCCGCCCCAGCCGCGCCCCAGCAGGTGCCAGCGCCTCCGCTTTGCATGGCCGGAGCTCCCTCTGGTGGACTCACGGAGAACTGCAGCGTTCATTTGTGAGTGACGTGATTGCCGCGCTTAGAAAATCCGGAGGAGGATTCCACGAACACTGGAGTGAACTCAGCAAGTCTAAGATGCAAAATCAACATACGGAAGTATAGCATTTCTAAATATCAGCCACCAATAATTGGAAAATAAACTTAAAAGTCAATACCGTTTCCTCTGGAATTAAAAAAATCAAACACTAGGAATAAATTCAACGGAGGGTGTGCAAGGTCTCTACACCAAAAAGTACAAAACGTTGCTGAGAGGAAGGTAAAAGCCCTAAATAAATGGAGAGATGGGTCATGTTTCTGGATTGTTCAGATACCGGTCTCCCCATATTGGTCTACAATCTAAATGGACATCCCTTCTCAGTGGGCTTACTTTTCGTAGAAATTGACAACCTGATTTTAAAACTAATATGGAACAGGAGAGAAGAAATCTAGGGTAATTAGAGGGGGGAGGGGGGAGGGAAGGGGTGGGGGTGAGATTGGACAAGGGGTATGATTTGTAACAATATATATGCTAGTAATATTGATTTGATCAACATATCTCAATGTTGAACCCCAAAATATGTATAATCAATTTTGATTCAATAAAAAAAATTAATATGAAATGTAAAGGGCCCAAGATAGCCAAGGCAACCCAGAAGAAACAGGGTATATATATATATATATGTACAAGTATATGTTTATATATATGTATAAATACATATATATGTGTGTGTGTGTGTGTATCTTTAGACTTCTGGTTCCCGCTCTGACATGTAAGGAACTTGGAAGTTGTCACTTCTGTCCCCACAACAAGAAAGGCAGTGAACTAACTGAAAGTCAACTGACGATCCATCAGAGAATTGAGGTCACAGGGCAAAGCACTGCCCCAAAACTGGAGAGAAAGAGGAATACAGAGAATCACAGCTCCGTGGGGACAGAAACCTGTTAGGAACATTTTACAGGCAATAGACTAATCTCTGGAGACAGAGAGTAGAGGAGCTTGAGAGTTAAAAATTCCAAAGTCCCAGTTGTAGGGGGGGACTCCACACAGGAGCCTTGCCAGGCTCTGAGGGAGAAGATTAGAGAAAAATCCCCATCTTCCTCAGGCAGGGGGAGGGGAAAAGTAACTACTTTGACATGTCGCTGGTGATTTCTGTTCTTCGTAACATAAGACTGCTATCAAGGAAAACTACTTTATCAGAGCCTAATCTCACCTAGGAGAAGGTCAGTTAGACAACTCAGCTCTCTTTAGCCTTCCTATCAACCCAGGGACTCAAGCCCACCAAAAAATGAAACAAAGTGTGATGTAATCATAAGATTATAGAACACTTCCCCTACCCCTACAATTCCTTACTGCCACATTGGCAGGGCTCCAGTATAATAAGAGTAGATTACAGTTGAGAGAGCAGCAAGACACAGACTCTGTTTAAGAAGGAGTTTCTGGGGAAACCGAAGACAACAGGGAAGAAAAAAACAAGGATGCTAGAGGAAATGGAAACCTCTAGGATCTACAGCTACAGCAAACATTAAACACAACCGAACTCCTGGCCAGAAAACATAAAACCTCATACTAAAGGCCTGTCTACCTCAGTTCCTACTATCCAGTACATTATATCCAGTTCTGAATGAAAAAATCACAAGGCACACTAAAGGCAAGGAAAACGCACAGTTTGAAGAGACAAAGCAAGCAGCAGAACCAGACTCAGATATGGCAGAGACCTGGGAGCTATCAGACTGAGAATTTAAAATAAATTTGATTAATATGTTAAGGGCCCTAATGGAAAAAAGGGCACCATGCAAGAACAGGTGGGTGCTACAAGCAGAGAGATGGCAATGCCAAGAAAGAATTAAATGGAAATGCTGGGGATCAAAACACTGTAACAGAAACAAAGAACACCTGTGACAGGCTCATCAATAGACTGGCCCCAGACAAGGAAAGAATCAGTGATCTGGAGGATATGTCAATAGAAACTTCCTAGATGGAAAAGCAAAGAGAGAAAAAAAAGAAAAAAAAAAAAAAAAAAAAAAAAAAAAAAATGAAGCAAATATCCCAGAACTGTGTGTCCAAGTGTGAGCTAACAGTATAATGCCCACCAAACTGAGAAGATATCCTGAGACCAAAGGATGAAGCAGGCAACTCCATATGGTTTACAAAGAGTTTATTATTAGTAGTATTAGTGTTAGTATTAATGAATGACTTACTTACAGGGGTTGGGCAGAGCATCTCTCCCTCTGAGTGCTTTGCATCCCCAGGGGGAGGAGTTAAAACTTATAAGGTACTTAGAGACAAAAGTGGAGCTATGCCAAAGAGAGAAAGGCTATGGAAGTGGAGGATTCCCAGGTGCCTTGGTCTCCTGTTGCTTATCCTTGGGGGTTGCTAGAGTCACTCCCCATTTTACAGAAGCATAGCATTCTGTTCCTTTCCCTTCCTCAGTTGCTAAGCAACCTGTGCAGGGGAAAGATTGTAACTATTGAAGCCAGAGCTCTGAAGGCCATGAGGATGGAATGAGTTCTCACCAGCATTTCTACACTGTGGGACAATTACAAAAGGTGTAACATAGGCATTATGGGAATACCAAAGGAGAAGAAAGAAAGGAGCAGAAGAAGTATCGAAAGTATAATGAATAAAAATTAATGACAGACACCAAACCACAGACCCAGTCAGCTCAGAGAACACCAAGCAGGATAAATAACAAAAAATCCACCCCTAGGCATATCATATTTAAACTGCAGAAAACCAAAGACAAAGAGAAAATCTTCAAAGAAGCCAGAGGAAAAACTTACCTATAGAGGAGCAAGGATAAGGATTACATAGGGCTTCTCTTCATACCATGCAAGCAAGAAGAGTAAAGCAAAATACTTAAAATATTGAAAGAAAAACCCATCAAACTAGAATTTTGTAGTGAAATTATCCTTCAAATGGGAGAAGTAAAGACTTTCTCAGACACACAAAAGCTGAGGGAATTTGTTGCCAGTACACTTGCACTGCAAGAAGTGTTAAAAGAAGTTCTTCAGAGAGAAGAAAAATGATATCGGTTAGAAAGCCAGGTCTACATAAAGAAAGAGAGTTAGAGGAGGAATAAATGAAGGTAAAATAAAACCTTTTATTTTTCTTATTCTTAATTGATCTAATAGATAGCCATTCAAAATAATAATAGCAAGATGTATTGGGCACATATAGCTTATGGACAAATGGAATGAATGAAGTAATTTTATAGAAATGAAAGAGAGAACTCTATCATAAGATGTCTGCAATACCCACAAACCCATATAGTGTTATTTGAAAGTGGATCTAGGGCCGGCCCGGTGGCGCACTGGAGAGTGCGCCGCTTGGGAGTGTGGTGGTGCTCCCGCCGAGGGTTCGGATCCCACGTGGAGACCAGTTCCCACTCACTGGCTGAGTGTGGTGCGGACGCAACACCGAGGGTTGCGATCCCGTTGCCGGTCCCTGGTACGGGCGCGACACCGAGGGTTGCGATCCCGTTACCGGTCAGTAAAAAAGACAAAAAAAGGAAAAAAAAAAAAAAAAGAAAGTGGATCTAGGTTAGCTGTAAATGTATCTTTAAACCCTATGGCAACCACTAAAATTTTTAAAAAGGTGTATAATTGATAAGAGAGAAAATAAAATCATATAAAATGCTCAATTAAAACAAGAGAAGGCAGAAAAAGAGGGAAGATGAAAAAGAAAAAGGAAACAAAGTACAATGGGTAGAAACAGTTGCAAACATGGTAGATATTTATCCAACTATATAAATAATTACTTTAAGTTTGAGCAGCCTATACACACTTTTTAAAAGAAAAAGACTGACAGAGTGGCTAAACTAACAAGTCCTAACAGTATGTTGTCTTCAAGAAACCCATTTTAAATATGATGACACAAATAGATTAAAAGTAAAGGGTTGGGTAAAGATATACCATGTTAACATAAATTAAAAGAAACCTGGAATAGCTATATTAATTCCAGACAAAGCAGCCTTCAGAGCAAGAAAAATTATCAGGGATAAAGAGGGACATTATATAAAGATACAAGAGTCAATTTTCCAAGATGACATAGCAATCCTTATTGTTCATGTGTCCAACAACAGAGTGTCAAAATATGTGATCCACTATCATAGATGGAGACTTCAACACCCTCTATCAGAAATGGACAGACCCAGTAGGCAGAAAATCAGTAAGGATATAGTTGAACTGAACAGCATCATCAATCAACTGGATATAATTGACATCTATAGACTACTTCATCCAACAACAGCAGAATACACATTCTTCTCAAGCTCACATGGAACATTCCCCAAGATAGACCACCTTCTGGACCATAAAACACACAACAAATTTCTAAAAATACAAATCTTACAAAGTATGCTCTCAGACCACAATGGAATTAAACCAAAAACCAATAACAGAAAGATAGGTAAAAAAAAAAATCTCAAAATACTTACAAATTAAACAGCACACGTAAATAACACGAGTCAAAGGAGAAATCTCAAAAGAAATCAAAATAGCTTGAACTACCTAAAAATGAAAATACAACTTATTGGAGTGTATGTGGTGAATATTCCCCAGAGGTATGCCCCTTGATGTGGAAGAAAATTCAAAGCCTGCTCAAAGCCCTGATGCAGGGGTCCAGTGAGGGAGGCACTGCCCGGCTGTAGTGTATGTTCCCAACAGGAAGTGGTCTACAACTCACAGCCAAGAAATACAACAGCTGGTAGCTGTCTCCAAAGATGGGAAGATTGTTTCATTACTTAAACACCCTGTCAAACTAATCTGTGAAGTACAACCAGATGGTACCCTGGGCACAGAGTGAGAGGACATAAGCTCTTCCTACATCTGTTGCAGTGGCCTATCGTGGCCTGGTGAACAGCACACCCCAGCATGAGCCTCTTACATCAAGGGTATTTAACAAAATCCAGCACCCACTCATGATTAAAAAAAAAAATTCTCAGCAAACTAGACTTCATTAACCCAATAGCATCTGCAAAAATAACCTACAACTGAGGTCATAGTTAACGAATAGAAAATAGATGCTTTCCCCTCAAGATCAAGAACAAGGCAAAGGCCCTTTACTGAAAGAGGTAGACAGTCAACTCAGGTGGAAAAAAGAGCTGAGTCTTTCAAACCTATTTTTTAGGAGCAATGTCACCAAGATGGTGGAATAGATGATCCCCAGTTTCCCCTGCAAGAAGAATATAACTAGCAGTAATTTAAACACAAAATTGTCTGCCTGAATTCCCCAGAATGTGAAGAGGTGGAAAGGCCCTTTGAGCCCATGTGAGTGAGAAAAACCACAGCTGGTGAAAGGAAATATCACTTCAGACCCCTCCACCTGTCTCGCAGGCCAGCATAACACCACACATGTAGAAGGTCACTGGATCTACAGCTTCCGAGGTAAGAGGAGGGAGTAGGAGTTGGGTATTCTATTTACCCACTGGTCTGGTATTACACACAGGAAGCCTACCCACGACCTGCCCCACAGGAATCATTTGGAGTGCCAAGAGGGCTGGACCTCCATGGTGCATGGAGGTGTGATCTAGCAGCTGCTCTGTGATCCAGTCGGCATGGGTGCCACACAGAGGAGACAGGCTGGTGCCACAGTGCTGCAGAGGGCACAACCCACAGGAAAGATCCAGACCAGGCTGGCTTAGCCATGCAGCCCAGGGGCACCTGTGGAGTCTTTCCTTGGTCTGGAAGTGACTGAAAGACTAGCAACTAAATTTTGGTTACTGCTATAAGTCTTTCCCAGGCGAGAAAATAAGAGCAGAACAGCAAGTTAGTCCCAGTGCAGTGTTTAAGTTGTGGTGCTCACTGTAAATCTTCCCAGAGCAGGAAACAACTACAGGCTAGAGGTGAAGTTCTGATATTAAGCAGTAAAGGTCTAACCCCACCAGAAAACATCTGGAAAATCTGGAAGAGATGGAGTCTCTTCAAATGTGCAGGCATCAATGTAAAGACATAAGGATTGTGAAAGAATAGAGAAGTATGACACCTCCAAAAGAAACCAGCAAAGCTCCAGCAGTGGATGCAAAAGAACTGCGTGTTTATGAAATGTCTAATAGAGAATTCAGAATAATCCTCTTAAAGAAGTTCAGGGAATCACAAGAAAATACAGATAGAAAATTAAACAATATTTGGAAAATAATCCAGGAGAAGAATGAGAAACTAGACAGAGAAAAGGAATCAGTTTTAAAGAACCAAATAGAAATTATAAAAAAAAGAATACATTAATCTGAACTGAAAAAGTTGATAAAGAGCCCCAACAGCAGACCTAATCAAACAGGGGAAAGAATCCGTGAGCTCAAAGACAGAACATATGAAATTATTTAATCAGAGGGTGAAAAGAAAGAGAATAAGAAAAAATGAAGTAGACCTATAGGAATTATGGGACACTAGCAAGCGAAATAACCTGTGCACGATAGGAGTTCCTGAGACGAAAGAACAAAAAGTCTAGGAAACGTATTTAAGGAAATAGGGCTGAAAATTTCCCAAGTATGGAGAAAGATGGCAGCTTTCAGGTACAGGAAAATTGGAGGTCACAAATAAAATTCAACCCGAACAGAAATTCCCCTATGCACATTATAATCAAATTATCAAAAATGAAAGACAAAGAAAGAATACTGAAAGCATCAAGAGAAAAGAAACACATAACATTCATGGAGCCCAGTACATCTCTCAACAGATTTCTCAGTAGAAACCCTGCAGGACAGAAAGGAATCAGATGATATATTCAAAGTTTTGAAGAAAACAGATGGTCAGCCAAGAATATTGTACCCAGCAAAACTAACCTTCAAATACAAAGGAGAGATAAAGTCTTTCCTGAACAAAGAAAAGCTGAGGGAATTCGTCAACACCAGACCTGTCTACAAGAAATGCTAATGGGAATTGTTCACTCTGAAAGAAGATGATGCTAAGGTGTAACAAGAAAGCAACTGAAGGTCTAAAACTCACTAGTGAAGTGAGAATTCAGAATTTTGGACTTGTCTGTGTACTGAGTGAGTGTTCTCTTATACTCTAAGTGTGGTGAGTAAACCACTTTTATCTTTAGAATGAAGACTAAAAGACAAACCCTCTAAGGATGATGACAAATACAACCACCATATAAGAGATAGACAATGTAAAAAAATGTAACTCGAAACAACAAAAAGTCCAAAGGAGGGGGGCGGGGATGATGTAAAAGGGCAGAATCTGCTCTGGTTTCTTCACAATCAAAGTTAAATTGTTATTAGTTTAAAGTAATCTGTTATAACTATCATATGTTTTTCTGAAAGCCTCCTGGTAACTATAAAGCAAAAGCCTATAATAGGCACACTAAAATTAAATCACATGAAATCAAAATATATGACTAGAGAAAATAATTTAATCACAAAGGAAGACAGTAAAAGAGGAAAAAAAGAAAAAAGGATTTAGAAAACAAGCGACAAAATGGTAGTAATAAGTCTTCATCTGTCGAAATATCTCCAAATGTAAATGGATTAAATCCCCCAATAAAAAGACATAGTGCGGCTGAATGGATTATAAAAATGACCCAACTCTATGCTGCCTACAAGAAACTCAGCTATAAAGACACATGAAGACTGAAAGTGAAGGGATGGAAAAAGATATTTCATGTAAATGAAAACCAAAAAAGAGCAGGAGTAGCAATACTTAGATAAAATAGACTTTAAGTCAAGAACAGTTAAAAAAAAAAAGACAAAGAAGGTCATTATATAATGATGAAGGACTCAATTAATGAAGAAGATATAACAATTCTAAATATATGCACTCCTAACACAAGAGAATCTGGATATATAAAGCAAATATTATTAGATCTAATGGCAGGGATAGATTCCAATACGATAATAGTTGGCGACTTTGAAACCCATATCCAATAAAGGACTCATCCGAAATATACAAAGAACTCTTAAAAGTCAACATTAAGAAAACAAGAAACCCAATTAAAAAATGGGCAAAAGATCTGAGCAGACTCCTCATCACAGAAGACATACAGATGTCAAATAAGCATATGGAAAGATGCTCTGTGTCATATGAGCATGATTCCAAAGGTTCATGGAAAGGTTTGTATTGTCTTCCAATTCTATTTTTCAACAAACTTTTTGGAGTATTGTCACATGCCATTAAGGAATTGCAAATTAAAACAAATATGAGAACCAAGCACCTATTAGAGTGGCTAAAATCCCCCAAACTGACAATAGCAAATGCTGACGAGGATGTGAGGCGGCAGGAACTCTTGTTTATTGCCAGTGAGAATGCAAAATGGTTCAGCCACTGTGCCAGTTTGGCAGTTTCTTACAAAGCTCAACATACTCTTACTGTCCAACCCAGCAGCAGTGCTCCAGGTATTTATTTACACAAAGGAGCTGGAACATTTCATCCACACTAAAACCTGTACATGAATGTCGACAGCATCTTTATCTGTAATTGCCAAAAAATTGAAGCAACTAAGATGTCTTTCATAAGTGAATAGATAAACAAAATGTGGAACATTCATACAATGGAATGTTATTAAGTGATAAAAAGAAATAAGATCTCAAGCCACGAAAAGACATGGAAGGAACTTAAGAGTCTGCAAAAACCACAAACTGCATTATTCCGACCATATGACATTCTGGGTAAGTCAAAACTCTACAGCTAGTAAAAATATCAGTGCCTGCCAGGATGGGGAATGGGAGAATCAGTGGAGCACAGGGGACTTTTTAGGGCAGAAACTATTCTGGAAATTATTCTATTTGATACTGTAATGGTGGATATATGACACTGTGCACTGGTCAAAGCCCATAGAATGTACAGCACCAGGAGTGAGCCCCAATGTAAACTATGATCATTAGTTAATAATAATGTTTCAATATTAGTTCATCAACTGTAACAACCGTAACAAACCAATGCAAGGTGTGCCGGGACGGGGAGAGAGTGTGGAAACCGTACCCAACTGTCTGTAAATCTAAAACTGCTCTAAAAAATAATGTCTATTAATTAAAAAGTATTATCCAACTTCACATGCAACTTCACTTACAGCCATATGCTTTAAATTTCCCCCTCTCCTCTGTGTCACTGTGGCCACACAGCCTACTTCCACAGATGCTGTAAGCCACATGATACATTTTCTTGTTTGTGCTGTGGTTGCCTTAAACTCTCAATTATCTTTTGAATACTTTTTGAAAGTGACAGCCATCTTTCATATTTACAGTTATTTCCGTTTCCAGAACTGTCTTTCCTTGGTGTGGATCTAGATTTTCATATCTTATCATTTTCTTTCTGCCTGCAGAACTTCCTTTCACATTTCTTGTAGTGCAGATATGTGGGCAAAAGATTCTCTCAGCATTTGTTTGACTAAAAAAATCGTTGTTCCCTCTTCTGTTTTTGAAAGATATTTTCACGGTGTAAATGATCAGTGTTGACAGTCTTGTTTCTCAAATACTTTCACATGGCTTTCCACTGGCTGTCAGCGTGCTGGTTTCTGATAAGTCTCCTTGCATCCCTCATTGTTTTTCTGTAATGTGTTTCCCCCGTCCTCTGGATACTTAACATTTCCTCTCTGTCATGGGTTTTCAGCAGTTTATGATGTGTCTTGGCATTTTTCTTTAGGTTTATTCTATTTGGGGTTGACTGAGATAATTAGATCTGTTGGTTTATAGTTTTTATCACACATGGAAAGTTTTGGTCATTAATTCTTCAAATATAATTTTTGTTTATTCCTTCTCCTCTCCTTTTGGGAGCTTAGTTACGTTATGTTAGATTGTTTAATAGTTCCAGATGTCATTGATTCTGTGTTTCTTTTATTCCTTCCTTTTTTTCTCTGTGCTTCGTTTTGGATAGTTTCTATTACTATGTCTTTGATTTTATTGTTCTGTTCCTCTGCTGATAATCTCATTCTGTCTATATATATTAAGTCCAGATATTCCATTTGGGTCTTCTTTATAGCTTCCACGTCTCTCATCAGATCCGTGTTTCCTCTACCTTCTTAATCATTTGGAACATGCTTACAGCAGCTGTTCCAACATCCTTGTCTGCTAGTTCCACCATCTCCTTATTTCTTGATCTATTTCTAATGATTGATTCTTTTCTGATTATGGGTCATCTTTTCCTATTCCTTTCATGCCTGGGAATTTTTGACTGGACACCAGACCTTGTGAATACTATCTGGCTGTTTGCTGGATTCTGTTATATTCCTTGAAATAGTTTTGGATTGTGTTCTAGTGTGCAATTAAATTACTTTGAATCAGTCAGATCCTTTTTGTGTTTCCTTTTAAGCTTAAATGGTTGGGTCCAGAGAAGCCTCTATTTCAAGGGTAATCTTTACTCCACTGCTCAATTGGTTCCCTTCTGAGGACTCTGCCAATGTGCATGTATTACAGGGTTTCTCCACTCAGCTGGTGGGAACATAAAATATCCCATCCCTGCATGAGCTCCAGATATCCTTCTGCCTGCTCCTATCTGGTAGTTCTTGTTCCTGAGTTTGTCCCTATTTTCCTCTCCTGCACTGGCAGTACTCAGCCAAGGACTCCAGGGGACCCCTCTGCAGATCTCTGGAACTCTCTTTCTTCAGTTCTGGCCTCTCTGTTTTTCTGCCTCACAAATTCTGGCTGCTTTGTCTTCTCAAAACTCCAGTGTCTGACTCCTCAACTCAGCAAAGTCCCTGGGCTGTTTGGGTTTCCCACACCTGAACTGCTTCCTGGAAACTGTCGCTGTCAATCTCACCTTGCTTTCTACCCTTCTGCCAGGGACACAGCTCCCCTCTGGCACTTGTCCAATGTCTGCAAACTGCTGCTTTATATGCTTTTCCTGGTTCTCTAGGTGTCTGGGGTGGGAGGTCACATTTGGTCCCTGTGACTCCATCTGGGCTGGAAGCAGCTGTCCCGGGCTTGGGATCCTTATCCTACAACGTGGGGCTGGATTTGGAAATGTGGATACGAGCAGAGGCACATTTTAAATCTCATGTAGAAGAAGTGCCTCTCTCAGCAGAGCAGCTGTTCTTCTTTTTATTCAAGAAAGCTGTGATTTGGACTGTGACAGTTGGAGAGCCTGAGCGTTCTACCATGGGTGTGTTTTCTGTCATTCTGCCTTTGTATCGTCCCGGCTGTCACAAGGAGCCTTGAACTCTGTGGTTTGAAGCGTAGGAACATCCAGGCACGTGCATCTCTCTAAGAGACAGGTGGCAGGGGTCACCACCACAGAGCCACGTGACCACACCTGCCCTGGAAGAAGTGCTGGGGGACAAGGGTGTGTCCATGGTGAGCAAGGTCCTCTCATTCACTCAGCTGTCCCTGGGGCTGCATGGGGGTGGGGGTGGGGGGGTTGCCACATTGGAATCGATGGCAGTGTCTGAGGGGCTGGAAGGGTCTTTTTGCTTTCTGTTCAAAGTATTTATGAGAATCTGTTGCTGTGTTTTTTTCTTTTTTTTAAACAGTTTTACTGAGTTGTAATTCACATACGATCCAATTTACCCACTCAAAATGCACAAGTCAATGGTAGTATATTCACAGAGTTGTGCAGCCATCACCACAGTCAATTTTTGAGCATTTTCCTCACCTTGGAAAGAATCCCTGTGTCCTTTAGCTATTGCCCCCTCCCCCATCTCCCTCATCCCCCCAAAACCACCATCTGTCCCTTCAGATCAGATCCCCAGTACTGGACAATAAATGGACTCATGCAACATGTGGTCTTCTGTGACTGGCTTCTCCTCACTGGGCATAATGTCTCCAGGGTCCATCTACGTTGTAGCATGTGTCAGAACGTCATTCCTTTTTATGGTCACGTAGCACCCCATTGTCTGGACAGACTGCTCTCTGTTGACCCGTTCATCCATTGGTGGACATTTGGGTTGCTTCCACCTTTTGGCTGTTTTGAATAATGCGGCTGTGACATGTGTGTTTGGGTTTTGGTGTGGACGTGTTTTCACTCTATTAGTAGACACCGTGCAGTGGGGTTGCTGGGTCATGCGGTCACTCTGGGCTTCCCATCAGGCTGCAGTGTCTCCCTAGTGGCCGCGGGGCTCCGTCCTCCACATTTTTGCCAGCTCTCATTATTGTCTGATGGAGCTGTGGGTTTGTATTATTTATTTCTAAAAAAGGATTTGCTCTAAGATCTCCCTGTCCTTGCAAATCCTGATGTAGGCTGTTGCTTTGCCCCCACAGACTTGTCACCCCACTTCCTCTGGGTGACGGAGCTGCAAGGGATTACTCAAAGCCCATCTCTTCTGAGCAGTGAGAAGCCCCGAAGTGGTTAACTTCCCTGGAACCCTCCAGTGAGAGGCATTGCTTCCTTGGGAAATTAACCTCGAATTGGGGTTCTCTTCCTGCATTTATTTTCCAGACTAGGCAGGAAGAGACATAGGTGGGCTTATAGTTTAACAATATAGGCTGGTAAATTTCAGTGAAACAAGCCAGATGATATTCCAGTAAGGCTATCAACAAAGCTCGATCTTAGCAAACATTCCTTCTTACAGCTATTTCTCAGTATCTTTACATAACAATCAGTAACTAGTCTGTCCTTGAGCCAGCAACCTTGCTGTGCCACAAATCTTTATCTTATACCAGAGACTTTATAGCCTGAGGAAAATTTCCAGTCCTCCGCAAGGTCAATATTTGAAACAGCAAGGCATTAGAAACCCAGACCCTGTGAAGTACATATGCTTTATAGTATATTCCACAGTAGGCTTTCCCCAGGAACTTTCCTGTGTTTGAACCATGGTGACTTTCTTGGAAGCTTTCCTGACAGTCAGGACTTTTGTCTCCTTCACTCTCCCTTGTTCTTTCTTCTGTGTCTTGGTTTCTGATCAGGATGACGTCCTCGCACTGGGAGTCTCTGTCTCATCTGCATTTTCATGCTCACTGCCACTTGCTAGTTCTCAGTAATTCTGCCTTCAGTGAGAAGTGGCTGCTGTCTCTGTCTGTCTCCTGCAGAGGAGAGGAGAGAGAAGGATCCAGATAAGCTGAGACAAAGTGGTGCCCTGGGGCAAGGACAGGAGGGCTGGCCTGTGTCCTGTGGTGCTGGCTCCTGCAGGTGTGGTGGAGGCAAAGCCCCTCAGGGGAGGAAGTCACTCCTGGTCATCCTAAGCCTGTCCCCAAATGGCTGTTTTCCCTCCAAGAGGGTTTCTGCTTTTTCCTTTTGCTGGGAAGGATGCTTGGGTCTTAGTGGAAAAGACGTTCATCAGCACATCTCCATGCTCTCAAGAAAGATGACAGAGCCCAGAAAAGCCTTTAGTGAGGGTAGATGTGACCCCAGGCAGAGCCCCCCTTGCGAACTGCTGGTGTGGACACAGAGGCAGGTGTGGACACAGAGACTGGTGTAGATACAGAGACAGGTGTGGACACAGAGATTGGTGTAGATACAGAGGCAGGTGTGGACACAGAGAGTGGTGTGGACACAGAGGCAGGTGTGGACACAGAGACTGGTGTAGATACAGAGACAGGTGTGGACACAGAGATTGGTGTAGATACAGAGGCAGGTGTGGACACAGAGAGTGGTGTGGACACAGAGGCAGGTGTGGACACAGAGACTGGTGTAGATACAGAGACAGGTGTGGACACAGAGACTGATGTAGATACAGAGGCAGGTGTGGACACAGAGACTGGTGTAGATACAGAGACAGGTGTGGACACAGAGACTGGTGTAGATACAGAGACAGGTGTGGACACAGAGACTGGTGTAGATACAGAGACAGGTGTGGACACAGAGACTGGTGTAGATACAGAGACAGGTGTGGACACAGAGACTGGTGTAGATACAGAGACAGGTGTGGACACAGAGACTGGTGTAGATACAGAGACAGGTGTGGACACAGAGACTGGTGTAGATACAGAGACAGGTGTGGACACAGAGACTGGTGTAGATACAGAGACAGGTGTGGACACAGAGACTGGTGTAGATACAGAGACAGGTGTGGACACAGAGACTGGTGTAGATACAGAGACAGGTGTGGACACAGAGACTGGTGTAGATACAGAGACAGGTGTGGACACAGAGACTGGTGTAGATACAGAGGCAGGTGTGGACACAGAGACTGGTGTGGACACAGAGCAGGTGTGGACACAGAGACTGGTGTAGATGCAGAGGCAGGTGTGGACACAGAGACTGGTGTAGATGCAGAGGCAGGTGTGGACACAGAGACTGGTGTAGATGCAGAGGCAGGTGTGGACACAGAGACTGGTGTAGATGCAGAGGCAGGTGTGGACACAGAGACTGGTGTAGATGCAGAGGCAGGTGTGGACACAGAGACTGGTGTAGATGCAGAGGCAGGTGTGGACACAGAGACTGGTGTAGATGCAGAGGCAGGTGTGGACACAGAGACTGGTGTAGATGCAGAGGCAGGTGTGGACACAGAGACTGGTGTAGATGCAGAGGCAGGTGTGGACACAGAGACTGGTGTAGATGCAGAGGCAGGTGTGGACACAGAGACTGGTGTAGATGCAGAGGCAGGTGTGGACACAGAGACTGGTGTAGATGCAGAGGCAGGTGTGGACACAGAGACTGGTGTAGATGCAGAGGCAGGTGTGGACACAGAGACTGGTGTAGATGCAGAGGCAGGTGTGGACACAGAGACTGGTGTAGATGCAGAGGCAGGTGTGGACACAGAGACTGGTGTAGATGCAGAGGCAGGTGTGGACACAGAGACTGGTGTAGATGCAGAGGCAGGTGTGGACACAGAGACTGGTGTAGATGCAGAGGCAGGTGTGGACACAGAGACTGGTGTAGATGCAGAGGCAGGTGTGGACACAGAGACTGGTGTAGATGCAGAGGCAGGTGTGGACACAGAGACTGGTGTAGATGCAGAGGCAGGTGTGGACACAGAGACTGGTGTAGATGCAGAGGCAGGTGTGGACACAGAGACTGGTGTAGATGCAGAGGCAGGTGTGGACACAGAGACTGGTGTAGATGCCGAGGCAGGTGTGGACACAGAGACAGGTGTGGACACAGAGGCAGGTGTGGACACAGAGGCAGGTGTGGACACAGAGACTGGTGTGGATACAGAGACAGGTGTGGACACAGAGACTGATGTAGATACAGAGGCAGGTGTGGACACAGAGACTGGTGTGGACACAGAGACAGGTGTGGACACAGAGACTGATGTAGATACAGAGGCAGGTGTGGACACAGAGGCAGGTGTGGACACAGAGACAGGTGTGGATACAGAGGCAGGTGTGGACACAGAGACAGGTGTGGACACAGAGACTGATGTAGATACAGAGGCAGGTGTGGACACAGAGACAGGTGTGGACACAGACACAGGTGTGGACACAGAGACTGATGTAGATACAGAGGCAGGTGTGGACACAGAGACTGGTGTAGATACAGAGGCAGGTGTGGACACAGAGACAGGTGTGGACACAGAGACTGGTGTAGATGCAGAGGCAGGTGTGGACACAGAGGCAGGTGTGGACACAGAGACAGGTGTGGACACTGAGACTGGTGTAGATGCAGAGGCAGGTGTGGACACAGAGACTGGTGTAGATACAGAGACAGGTGTGGACACAGAGACAGGTGTGGACACAGAGACTGGTGTGGATACAGAGGCAGGTGTGGACACAGAGACTGGTGTGGATACAGAGGCAGGTGTGGACACAGAGACTGATGTAGATACAGAGGCAGGTGTGGACAGAGACTGGTGTAGATGCAGAGGCAGGTGTGGACACAGAGACAGGTGTGGACACAGAGACTGGTGTGGATACAGAGGCAGGTGTGGACACAGAGACTGGTGTGGATACAGAGGCAGGTGTGGACACAGAGACTGGTGTAGATACAGAGGCAGGTGTGGACAGAGACTGTTGTAGGAGGGAGGAGCAGAGTTTGGGTGAGGGGCATCCCCAGGCAAGACCCGGATTGGTCCAGTGTCCGCCAGTCATAGTGATCACATCCTCACAGCCTGACTGGTCCAGATCCCAGGCTTGAGCCAATCAGAGCATTCCTTGGAGGATGTCAGGAGCCCCTGACTTGGTGGTACCCACAGGCTTGGCCCCATCTGTGCCCCCAGCTCTGGTGTCCCCTGTCCTGGTACCCCCCCAGCCTTGGTGTCCCCCATCTGTCCCTGTGGTCCCCTCAACACCTGGGCTACTGAAGGTCCCAACTTATTGGCCTCGAACCAGGACACGGCACTTGGGGCCCTCAGAGGAGCTTGTTGAGAGAATGAATGAGGAGCAGGGTCACTGAGAGGGAGGCCTGGGAGGGGCTGGGACATCCCCTGCCCGTTTGTCCCTCCCCCACAACACTTCTTAGGAGATGAATGTGCCCCTGGGGTGTGTGGGACAGCCAGCCATGAAACAGGCTTGTGTCAGGGTGGGGGTGGGGGGTCAGGGTGGGGGCAGGGCAAGACTCCCTTTGGCCAAAAGGAGGGGCTGCCAGGAGTGGCAGGGTGGGGACATGCAGGGGGTCCAGTATTCCAGAGGTGAGCAGGGGGGAGGCAGCTGGAGGCACTGGTGATCAGCGGGTCCACGGGAGAGTCAGGAGGTGGGTGGATGGACAGGTAAGGCCAGTATTGAGCCCTGGATATGGAGGATGGGCACAGGGGCGGTGGGGCCTGGGGAGGAGCGTCCAAGGGGCAGGGGCAGCCTCTCCTGCTGCCTCAACCTCACGTGCACCTTCTCTTCCTCTGCTGAAGCTCAGATCCCCAAGATAACAGGCTCCCCTCCGACCAGCGGAACTGCACAGATAACACCCAGAGGTGGCTGTTGCAGGACTCATTGTGGAGTTGGGTCTGACATCCCCGGCGGGGTGGGATTTCCTGCCTGTGAAGATGTGGTGCTGTTCCCTCATGTGACAGGGGCCTCATGTGTGCCACTCCCTCCAAGTGAACTGGGAAGGACTGAGCCCCGCCCCTCTGTGGATTCGGAGGAAATAGGTCATGTCAGGATCCCATGTCACCTCTCTGCTTCTTTGAGGGTGGTCCATGGACAGGAGGTCCTCACTTTGTGATGCTCTTGGGGAAGCAGGTTGGGGTGGGCTGACCGGACAGGTAGAGTTTGGACAGTGTGACTGTCCCTTGGTACAGTGGTGCTTGATGGATTCCTTGGGGGGAGTCTTCAATCTATACCTGGACAGGGGACAGGAACCTGATCCCAACAGTGGGAAGGAGGTGCCATTCAATTCCAGAGAACTGACTACTGATAGAGGGACATTCGATCACCTAGTTCTCAGTCCTTGTCGGACCCACCTGGGAGCCCCACTATACAGAGGGAATCCCTTGGACCCTGAACAGAGACTGGAGCCCCTCAAACTCCTATACCCCACTGGGGCAGAATTAGGGGTCTTGGCCTTCCAGGGCCTGAGAAGTCAGGACCCACATCACAGGGTGTCTGGTCCTCTGCTGGGCTGTGCGCCCCACCCTGGGACCTATGAGTACCCAGATGGGCATCAGGGAGGTGGCGGCCCATGTCACATGGGGGCCCTGGGACTGAATCATGCACTTCCCTGGGTCTGGATTGGAGGGTGGAGAGGCTTTCCTCCACCCCCATCCTGGTCTGGAGGGATAAATGCGGAGGGGAGAGTGGGCTGTGTAGAGAAGGACAGAGACTGGGCAGGGTAAGTTCCCCAGCCTTGGAGATACTGACCTCTGTGTGTCAGCCTGGAGCAGAGTGGCTGAGCCTCAGACCCAGACCGTGAGACCCCAAACCCCCCAGCCTGGACCCACACCCCAATCCTCACGGGTCCTGGATGCACCCCACACTCTGCAGACCCCTGACTGTGGCCCTGCCCCCAGCTGGGCTCACGCTGCCCCTCCCTGCTCCCCCCAGATGCTGACCCTGCTGGTGTTGGCACTGCCCATCCTGGGGAGCCTCGTCCACATGGCCCCCGGTGAGTACTGACCCCTCTGCCCTTTCCCTGCCCCCTCACCCCACACCCCACAGGCCGGGCGCTGGGGGCGCTGGGGGAAGCCCAGGGTTGCCCCAGCTGCAGGGGAGGGTGAGCCCAGGGTGGGGCTGCACCCTGGTCCTGAACTTGGTCCTGCCCCAGCCCCAGGCCCAGCCCTGGAGCGAGCAGGCATCGTGGGTGGGCAGGAGGCTCCTGGGAGCAAGTGGCCCTGGCAGGTGAGCCTGAGACTCAGTATCAAGTACTGGATGCACATCTGCGGGGGTTCCCTCATCCACCGCCAGTGGGTGCTGACCGCAGCGCACTGCGTGGGACCGTGAGTCTCCATGGGCCCGGTGGGGTGGGGTGAGGGGCCTGGTGTCCTTCCGTGCTCCTGGGTGCTCCGGGACGCTGCAATGATGGGCTCCAGGTGAGACCTCCTGAGTAGGAGCCTCCCCTCCCCAGGGCCCTCATAAACCCCGAATTGTTCCGGGTGCAGCTGCGTGAACAGCACCTCTACTACGGCGACGAGCTGCTGCCCATCAGCAGGGTCATCCCCCACCCCGACTACTACATGGCCCAGGACGGGGCGGACATTGCCCTGCTGGAGCTCGAGGACCCCGTGAACATCTCCAGCCACATCCAAACGGTGGCTCTGCCCCCTGCCTCGCAGACCTTCCCTGCAGGGATGCGTTGCTGGGTGACAGGTTGGGGTGATGTGGACAATGATGGTGCGTGTGGGAACAGCTGGAAGTCTTGGATGGGGGGACCAGCTGACACCCACAGCCCCGGCCTTGGGTTCCCCATGGGGAGGGTCCCGACGGGCTGGCTCAGGGATGCTGCCCCTCTTTTCTTACCCCACAGAACCCCTCCCACCGCCGTTTCCCCTGAAGCAGGTGAAGGTCCCCATTGTGGAAAACCACGTTTGTGATGCAAAATACCACACTGGCCTCTCCACGGGGGACAACATACACATTGTCCGTGACGACATGCTGTGTGCTGGGAACAGCCGGAGAGACTCCTGCCAGGTGAGTCCCACCTGCCCCTGACCCCCACCCCCCCACCTGCCCGCGAACTCCATCCTCCCACCCTGCCAGTGAGCGCCGTCCCCTGCCCTCCACAGGGCGACTCCGGAGGGCCCCTGGTCTGCAGGGTGAACGGCACCTGGCTGCAGGCGGGCGTGGTCAGTTGGGGCGAGGGCTGCGCTCAGCCCAACCGGCCTGGCGTGTACACCCGCGTCACCCACTACTTGGATTGGATCCACCGCTATGTCCCCAAGGAGCCCTGAACCGGGTTTGCAGTCACTGGAGAAGCCAAGCCCCTCCTGTTGCTAACACTGCTGCTTCTGCCTAGGTGGCATCTCCCCACTTCTCCGTCCCCTGCCCTGAGCCCCCTCCCGTCTGGATCTCGCCCCCCAAGCTCTCTCCTGGCCCCACAAGCCTCCCCTGCATAGGTGTGGGGTCTTATTAAAGTGTGTGAAAAGCAGCGTGGTCGTTGCCATGTTTCTGGTTGTGGCCTCTCTGGGGAGCATGGGCCAGGGCGGGGCCGGGCGCAGCTACTGCTGCACACCTGACGGTCTTCGGTGGAGGGTGTGCAGGCCAGGACACGGGATACTACGACTCTGGAGGAAGCAGCACAGCTTCCCGGGGCTGGGGGCGGTGGAGGACGTGGACAGCGGGGCCTGGTTGCTGGGGAGAAGGGACTGGGTGGACTTGTGCCCAGGGCTGTCCTCTTATCTGGCCCAGCTCAGCCCAGTGACAGCTGACAGATGACATGAGCATTGGGTTTATCAGGAAGGTCAAGGCTATGCCAAGGCTAGGTCAAGCCACAGGGGGTGTGGGAATGGGGGAGCTGGGTCCAGCCCCTCTCTCGGTGTCCAGCCTGGGTTTCCCCAGAGGGGACAGTGCCCAGGTAGTCAGACCACTGCAGACAGACATAGCCTGAGCTCCGGGTCTCCCGGGGTCCTGGGTCATAGGAGACCCCACCATGTCGGGGGACATTGCCAGGGCCAGGCCACCCCCTCTCTTCGTCTCTCCTGTCCTGGGGGGACAGAAACTGTGTTGCAGGGTTGCTAGGACCACACAAGATGGTGTTTGGAGTTTCTTTCTTGGCAGCAGGCCTGGGATTGTGGGGTGGTGTGTTGAGGGCTCTGCAGGGAGCTGTGTGATGGGGAGCAGCAGCAGAGACAGATCCCCGATGCTGGAGGCAAAGCTTGCTGGGACAGATGGGGGCTTTAAGTCTCTTCTATGGGGACCTGGGGATGGCCCTGATGGGTCAGGATTCAGAGAACCTGGTCCATTTTGTGTTGCTTATAACAGAATACCTCAAACTGGGTAGTTCATAAAGAAGACAAAATTTATTTCTTGCTTAGAGGCTGGGAAATCCAGCATCCAAAAGGCACATCTGCTGAGGGACTTCTTCCTGGTGGAGATTTTCTGCAGAATCCTGAGGTGGCACAGGGCATCCCACAGCGAGGAGGGACAAGAGCCACCCACACACTTTCCTCCCACCTTACAAAGCCCCCAGTCTGCTCCCTGATAACCCACTAAACAATTAACCCACTCATCAGAATGGCAGGGCCCTCACGGTCTGGTCACCTCCCAAAGGCCCCACCCTTCCACATTGTCACATTGGGGGTCAGGCTCCCACATGAGCTTTGGAGGGGGCATTCAGTCGGTGGTAACTGTCCCCCCTCCACACCCCTCCCAACTGGGCAGCATCAGGCTGCCGGGCCCTGGGTGGGGGTAGCCTGGGCCAGGACACCCCGGCTCAGACCCCGCTCCCCTTGTGCGGGGCTGACCCAGCAGGTCCCACCTTCCCCGAGGCGCAACCGCCCGGGTGTGCGGCCGTCATGGGGGAGGAAGGGCCCTGCCTGTCATGTGTGCAGCGTGTGTCCCGCACTCGGAGGGGGGCGCTGATGTCCTTATTTTTCACCAGGTCAAACATTAAATCCATGCTTTTGAGCTGCGGCTACCGGCCAGGAGCTGGCCAAGTCTGTGCCCTGTGAAGCCGTGTCCTGATGGATAAACATGCAACCCCCCTCTGTGCCTCAGTTTCCCTACATCTAAGAGGGGATCGGTCACTACCCAAGGCCACTAATCAGCTGCGTGAATGGTCCCCGGCCAGACAGAGGATGTTAGGAATAGTGTGCCTTAGGCTGTGCAGCTGAGGGACTGTCCACCTGATCTCCAGTGTAGACCACAGGAGCCACAGAAGGATGTGTGGACAGGGACATCATGGAGGGTGGGTTTTCATGGGGGACTGAGCTGTCTCCAGCAGGCTGTCTCAGTCTCGGGCTGGGACCCTCCTGAGGAACCCCAAAGACTGGGCTACCGGAGGATGGAGGAGGGATGGTAGGTGTGCCCCACAGGAACCAGGGAGGGCTTCCTGGAGGGGATGGCACTGATCCCATTCCCACCCCAGTGAGAAGAAAAGGCTCAGCTTTGCAGCCAGGACACCTGGGTTCTGTCCTGTCCCTGCTGTGGCCTGTGTCCCTGAGCCAGCCACTTACTGCCTGGGCTGCAAGGTCCACGTGTGGGCAAATGGAGGTGATGACCCCTCCCTGCGGGGTGAGCGGGGGGACAGGCAGGACCTGCCGTTGGAGTCCTCGCCTCCTTGTCCATCCTCCCTCCCTGCCCTGGAGCAGCAGTGTGGCTGTCCTCAGTCCACTCCTGTTGTCCCTGCAGTGAGTGGGCACCACGACCCTCGGGTCTTGTGGCCTCCTGTTGCTCCTGGCTGTGCCCAGTGGGTGACCCAGCCTGGTTGTGTGGGTAGGGGCTGCCTGGGGCTGGTGTGGACCCTGCTGTCTCTCTGGGCCTCCTGCAGCTGTGGTATTTCCCATCAACCATGGAGTTGCAGCTTGGCAGACAGACCCCTTTTCCCTGGGCCTAGGGGAGCTGTGAGCCCCAGTGGGAGTTGGAGTGAAGCTGGGGCTGTCTGAGTCCCCCTTCATTGTGAGGTGCTGTGCCTTCTCTGCACAACCTGCACCCCGTGGCTGTGTGGCCCAGCATCAGTGACTGGGGACAGGGTGGGAGGGGGACAGAGGCGTGAATGTGGGATGGAGGTGCCCGCAGCCCCAGACCCCGGACCCCTGGTGAGTTCCTCCTCTGAGTGGGACCTAGGAGGCAGTGCTTGGCACCCTGGCCTGGGATGACAGCTGGCCGGACGCCACCCTCCCAGCCTGGTTCCTGGCTCCAGCTGCCAGGGCCACCCTGAGGCCTGGTGGACATCCCCCACCCCTTCCCTCCCACACCTGGGCCTGCCCCTCTGTCTCCTCAGGTGTCTCCCGTGGGGTTCCACAGCGAGGTACATTCCCAACAGGTGTGGGAAGGGGACAAAGGAGGCCTGCCTGAGGACCCCAGAGGGGACCCAGTATCCTTCCCGGGGGATCACACCACGAGACCCAGGGAGGCTGCATAGCTCACCAGGGTGGTTCCCACTTAGATCTCTTGGTGGTGGTGGTGGGGGGGTGTTGCCAGGGCCCTCCCCCACAGGGCTCCTCCTCTGCCCTCTGCAGCTAATTTGTATCTTGCTGGGAGATACTGCAAGGCTGCAAAGATAACCTGCAACTCCTCAGCCTCCTCCCCGACACCCCCGTCTGCTGAGGATCATTGCGGGTGTCAGGTGCTGCTGGTGCTGCTTCCTGGGGTGCCCTTTTCACCCAGCCTCTGTTTAGCTGGGGAGAGCTGCCCACCCCCATCTCCCACTCCTCTCCACGTGTGTATCTGTGTTGGCGGCGCAGATTCACCACTTCCCATGTGACTCTGGTGTGCGGGTTATAATCTATCAGCTCATTACTTTGAAGCTCAAGTTGTCCTCGAGTTGGCCAGTGGGAGCCCCTTCAAGCTGACTTCCATGTCTTAATTTTAAATAACTTAGAGGTGAAATTCACGTAAGAGAAAATCAATACTATCAAGTGCATGACCCAGCAGCCTTTAGAGTGTTTGCAATGTGGTATGACCACCAGCGCTATCCAGTTCCAAGTACGTTCATGCTCCACAAGGAAGCCCCATCTCCACTAAGCAGTCATCCCCTGTCCCTCCCCCAGCCACCTGGGTCTTTCTAGCGGCCATCATTCTCTGCGCCCCTGCCTAGCCCCCCACTTTCTGGCACAGTAGGGTGCTCAAGCCCCCCTTGGTTCTGGCCCCTGCCGTGGGGAAATCTCCAAGAAGGTGGGAAGGGGGTGGTCAGGGAAGGCTTCCTGGAGGAAGGGCAGTGGGCTGGGGAGCAGGTCTCTTGGGATCCCCCACCGACAACCACTCCTCCTCTGGCTCAGGATGTGGCTGGCCTCAGGTTTCCACTGCAGGGGGCTGCATCATGGGGGGCACTCACTGGCGCAGGGTGCATGTGTGCGGAGGGTCCGGGCTCAGCCCCTGGTGGGTGCTCAGAGCTGCCCACTGCTCCTCGGGTGAGTGTCCAAGGTGAGCAGAGGCAGCCCGAGTGCCTGGGCCCGCTTGGGGGCTGGCAGCACAGCAGAGGCCTCTACTCGGCCTTGGACTCACTTCTGAGCCTGGGAACTCTCTGGGCCTCAGTTTCCCCTTCTGCCCACCTGATGGGGCAGTGTGCAACCCCTGGCCATTCCTGGTGGCCAGAGTGGCTGGCACTGGCCTCGGAGGTTTCCTGAGCCCAGCCCCTGTGAGGCTGCTTCTGGCGTCTCTGTGCACCTCGGGTGGGCAGCTCCTGTCCTCCCCACTGCCTGTCCCTTCTTCATGTGGAGCTGAAATGGGCCCCTTGGGGTCTTAGGAGTGTCATTGCCTCTAGCAAACGCCAGGGGCTCCCGGTCCCCCAAAGTGCTGCCGCAGTTGTTGGGGGCAGCATCGTTGCTCAGGCTCTGGCCCTGATGTCCAGAGCAGCTGCTTCTGCTGAGCCGAGGAGGGAAGAATCCAGCATCGGATCCTGGAGGGGGTGGGGTCGGTGTGGGCCCGACGCCAGCCTCTTGGCTCTGCATCTGGCTACTCTCAGAGCGGTGACCCCTCCTTCCCTTTCAGGTCCTTGAATTCATCCGACTACCGGGTTCACTTGAGAGAGCTGGAGATCACTCTGTCCCCCATTTCTCCACCCTGAGGAAGATCGTCCTTTACCTTAGCCCCCCAGGACCACAAGGGGCCAGTAGGGACCTTGCCCTGGTGCAGCTGAGCACTACTGTGACCCTCTTCATCTCCCGCCTGGACACCTCAGCTGACTTCTGCCCTTGGACATGGGGCTGGCCACTGGCTGGGGCTACACATGGAAAGGAGGTGAAAAGCACCCCGTGGGGACAACGGACCAGCACAAGTCACTGACTGCTCCCAGTGGCTCTGATATCCAGCCAGGGCCACCCCATCTCAAAATCCACATGCTGATCCACACCAAAGTTCAAATGTCTGACCCACGACTGCTGTGCCAGTGACCAGGGTCCCTGGTGTGGGATGTGTGTCTGGGTGAGGGCTGCCACTCTGCCACTCCCCCCCAGTGCACAGGCTGCTGCATGAACTTCCCCTAAAGCCTGTCCAGCCTGTAGGAGGTGGGGGTTTCTATGGTGGTGGACAGAGTCCTACAGCCAGGACAACCCTAATCCAGGTGGCGGCATCATTTGGCCGGACATGCTGTGTGCCCAGGGCCCTGTGAATGCCTGCCAGCTGAGCTGGGTGGGACTGGGAAGAACGAGGAGCTCTGAGCCTGCAGGGGTCCCCAGCTCTTCAGTGTCTCAGCC
Source organism: Galeopterus variegatus (assembly GCF_000696425.1). Lineage (NCBI taxonomy): Eukaryota > Metazoa > Chordata > Mammalia > Dermoptera > Cynocephalidae > Galeopterus > Galeopterus variegatus. The sequence continues at coordinate 93,427 of NW_007726726.1, forward strand.
TTCACCCTCCTCCGCCCCTCAGGATGGCCCCCGAGGCCTCTGAATTACAGGTGGATGGTGCCTGGTGGCAGGCCGGAGTGGTGAGCACAGACAGGGGCTGCAACACACTGACCTGCCTGAGATCTACACCTTTGTCCCCTCCTATGTGAACTAGATCTGCCGACATATCCTGACATCAGGGGAGCGTAGAGTCTGATGCCCTGGGCTGCCTGGCCCCGCCTCCAGGCTGACTTCTTCCTGCCGGGGTCCTCCCCATTCCACTTCTCTGCATCCCTGCAGCCAAGTGCCGACTGCAGAGCCTAGGTCAGCTTTCCCTCGCCTCCCTGACTTCTGACCCTTGACCCTGATCTTGACTCCTCCTCCTGGGTCAGCTCTCCCTCCCATCCAACTTCTGAGCCTTGACTGATGGTGGTAATCAAAGCGTGTTTCTTAAATAAGTTAGTCTTTATTCTCTCCCTTCCCCTTCCCCGACTTGAGTTTTCTGCATCGGATTATTGCAATGTTGAACCTGAATTTATAAAACGAATGAAACATAACAGAGGGTGTCAGCTGAAACCTCGCTCCTGAAGCCCCACGGAGGGCAGAGCCCCGTCAGCGTTGGGGCTCCTTACTGCATGGCCGTGGCTCCCTGTCCATGTGGCGCCTCCTAGAGAGCCCCTGGCTGATTCCTGGGGGACCCCTGCGGAGGGCCATGTGGCGCAGTGGGGGAGGGTGTGTGTGAGGGTGTGATGGACAGGAGGGAGGGACTGGACTGTGAGCGGAGAGGACATTTGGCCGCAGTGGCCTCGGGGACCAGACCTGCTGCCGTGAAGGCAGGGGTGGCCCCAAGCGTGTGTTCCCTATAAAAATACGTGGACTGTGAGGGTGGAGCTCCGGTGCCTTCCTCTCGGTGGTGGGTTTCTGCTCCTTGTCCCAGAGATGCAGCCTCTCTCCTTGCAGGACTGCTGACCTGGCCACCGTCATGGCCTGGGATGGCAGTGGCAAACTTGGGAAAACCCGAACGCAGTGGAGGGTCTCAGGGCCAAGAGGCTACTCCCTACTTCCAGCATCTCCTCCCTCTCCCTGGGCTGACGTCGGCCCTGGGCCTTTCTGCCCATGGTGGGGCCTGAGCCGGGGTCCACGTATGGCCCCACCCAGGGCCACCACCCCAGTGGGTGCCCCAGACCCCAGTGCCAAAGCCCTGTGTGCAGTCAGCCCTGAGCTACACCGGCTCCTCTGCACTGCTGCCCTGCACAGGGGTGGCTGGGGGGGACCGTGGTTTCTTCAGGGGACTCTGGGGAACTGTGAGGTGCGCCCCTGGCCCCTTCTCTGGGGGGTCCCCGGAGGACATGGGAGGCTCTTTTTCCAGGGGTTCCAGAGGTGCCACAGCTCCTGAGGAGGCAGCTCTGGGTTCTGGGGTTGCACTGTGGCCACCGTCCAAGAAAAGGTCTCCAGCAGGGCCCCCCACATCCAGCGGCTCAAAGGTGAAGTTGGGGACAGTGAGGTGCTCTGCCCGGCAGGAGGCCTGGCCCCGCCGCTCCCCCTTGGCTGCAGGGTCTCCGCCCACGCCCAGGCCCTCCATGGGCTCCAGCGGGTCCCGGTGGGGGGTGGCCTCACAGGATGGGGTTCTGCGCCGCAGGGTGGTGCTGCGACCTTCTGCTGCGGGGGGCCGAGGGGGCCCCTCCTTCTCCACTGGGGGATCTATGGAGATGCAGGGAGGGCTCATCTTCTTCTTCCTGCGCGCCCCTAAGGTGGGTTCAGCCTCCAGGACTCTAGACTTTACCTCTCCAGGCTCCAGGCAGCCGTCCCCATTGCCTAGCTCTGCCGAGGGCCGCCTCTGCTCGTCCACGTGGCCCGGCTTGTCCAGGAAGCCCTGGGCATCAACACTGTAGAACCTGCACAGGTCCCGCTTGCTGCCCACCACCCCGCGGCCTGCAGGGGAGGCTGAGGGGCTGCGGGGCTCAGCTGCAGGCGGCCAGGGCTGGGCAGAGCTGGTGATGTGGCTGACCTCCTCGTCGGCTGGGTCTGAGGCCTCGGCCTCCTCTCCACCTGGGGCCACCGGCCGGCTGGACACGCAGCGCTGTCCGAAAGCGTGCTTGCGGGTACGGATGCTGGCAGGCTGAGGGGAACAGGGTGGGGACCGCAGGGAGCCCCTCAGGGACACCTGCCTTGCCGGGGTCTTCTCAACAGGCTCCCCAGAGTCGGGGACACTGTCGCCAGGACCGTCAATCTGCCCTTCCAGGGACTCGGTGTGCACGGCTTCCTGCTAGGGCATGGGGTCCAGGTAAGGAATGAGACACCAGGGAGAGCCCGGTCAGTAGCCAGGGATCCCTCCCCATCTGGGCCCTAGGGAGTTCAGAGAGGGCAGGTCCCCTGGATGGCTCCTGACTCTTCAAGGCTGGGGGCCCAGGTGGGACGGGGCTGGGGGCTGCTGGAGCGGATGTCACGGTCCCTGATCTGTGAGGCCCCAGACAAGCCTGCACCCCCACTCTGTGGGCCAAAATGGAGGGGAGTGCCTTTGGGGTCTGAGCTCCCATGGGTGGAGCCTGCCACAGGAGAATATGACAGGCACGGTCCTGGGGCCGGGGCCAACTCCAGTCCACTAACAGTGCCAGCCCCGCTCAACACCCCAAGGATGGGACTGTCCTGACAGCTCTCGCGCTGGCCAGCAGGAGCTGAGGTGGGGGTAGTAGAGGAGGCAGAGGCTGGGTGGTCTGGGCACAAGTGGGGACCATGAGGCCTGGCGCTCTGGCCACTGTGGTGGCTGGAGGCTGCTGGCTATGCTGAGTGCCCAGCTGGGCTCAACACCCGGGGATCTGCCAGGCAGCAGACAGGACACTCAGGGTACCAAGGACCAGTGCCCTTGCTCACCCTTCAAATGGGGAAAGAAGTCCCTGTGGAACCCCAGTGGTGGCTGCAGGTCGCGGGCTTCTCCTACCTGTCTGCAGAGCAGCCGGCTGAGGCTGGGGGAACAGGATGTGCCCCGAGGGGACGGAGCCTGGAGAGTGTTGCTGCCTCTGGCCGGGGAGGATGCAGCTGATGGGACCTGGAGGGAGGCCCAGGACTCCAGGGGTGGCGAGTGAGTGGGGGCGGCCGATCCTGAGGCAGGGGCGCATCTGAGCCTGCAGCCCGCCCAGCCTGTCCTCCCACCCAGCCCGCGTCCTCCCCACTCTGGCCCATCCTGCTGCTGCCCCTGCTGGAGGCTGTACCTGAGGGGTCCGTGCTGGCGTAGGTTTCCATCTCTACTTCCTGCAGCAGGTGAGAGTGGGGGGCTGAGGCGGGTGCCACGGGCCGGAACATGTAGCTGTCGTTGGGCAGCGAGAGCATCCTGGACACAGACACCTTGCGTGCAACAAGGAGGCTCGGGGCATCCGGCCCCGCACCCGAGCTCTCCTGGGGTGCAGGCCTGGGGCGGGGTGGGGGCCCCTGTGCCATCTCCAGTGCGATCTCAGCGTCCAGCTCAGCATCTTCTCGGGCCTCCTTGTTACTCTCCTCCAGGTGTTTCATAAGCACGGCCACCACCACATTGACCAGCACGAACTGGGCAACCAGCACGAAGGTCACGAAGTAGACGGGTGACAGTGCGGGCAGGTAGCTGAGGCAGTGCTTGTCCTCGCGGGTGCACTCGCGCAGCGTGTCCTGCGGGCAGGTCGATGGATACAGGGCTTGGCGTCCGTCTCTACCGTGCCCTGTGAGGACGGATCGCCACAGTCCCCAGGAGAGCCGGCAGCCTGTGCCTCGCCCATCGCGAGGACTGTGTACCTTCATGATGCCATTCCAGTTGTCCCCAGTGGACACACGGAACAGTGTGAGGAAGGCCATGCCAAAGTTGGTGAAGGTGGCATGCCGGCTCAGGCCCTCGCAGGGGTTGTCCTCACTGCACTCTGCGAGGGACAGAGACACATGCCTGGTCAGCTCAGGCCTGCTTGGGGGGCAGGTACAGTGCACATACCCAGCCTCCACCAGGGCTGCCCAGGGACATAGGAAGCAGGGACAGCCTGGGCTGCATATGGACAAGCCCCCAGTGGGTGTAGGGGTTGCTGGGGGTGTGACCTGGAGCCCATGGGCCATGACCTCTGCTGCCCAGCTCTGCCCATCAGCAGACAAGGCTTCCTGCTCTCCACCTTCCCGCTTCCCCGCCTCAGCTCACTGCCCCAGTGGCCAACACGCCCTCAGTCCTGAGGAGTAATGGCCCCCCCAGGCGAGGAGCCTCAGCTACTGGGCCTGGGCCAGGAGTCATCAGGCCTAGCTGAGGGGGAGCTCCGGGGTCCTGGGAAGGAGCTGGAAGTGCCCATCATCTGTGACTGCGTGTCTGTGGTGGCTACAGGGAGCCCAGGCCCAGGTGTCTGAGGCACTGGCTGACCTGTACAGTCCTCCCGTAGGCACACTACATCCACGGCTGCCTCCCAGATGAGCCCACAGGGGCTTCCTGGAAGCTACTGAGGCCCCTGGGGACCCTGGCAGGCAGGGGAGGGGACCAGGCTGCCTGTGTAGAGTCCCCACCTGCCCCAGCCCAGCCTGGGCAGAGTCTCAGGCCAGCGTGGGTGCCTTAGGAAATTACTGGTTGCAACCTGGAAGAGCATTAGTCTCCTGGGAACTACGTGGCATGCAGGACGACAGGTGTGTGTTTTTGCACGCACACATGCTCGCCCTTGCATGTGGCTCTGCCCGCCTGGCTGGGGTATAGGTGTGTGCAGGTCCATGTCCACGTCCGTCTCTCCCTGCATGACTGTGTGTGTGTGTCTGTGTCCATGTGTGTCCCTGCGTGTATGTTCCAGTCTGCAGTACACCTCTGCATGGACAATCTGTGTTTGTAGGTGCCAGTGTCCACCTGTTGGACCTGATGAGCTGACAGGAGCAGAACGCTGCATGGTCTGAGAGATGTGTGCCTGCGTGCAAGTGGATGGACAGATGGGCGCACCTTCCTGAACTCCCAGGTCAGCGCACAGGTCTGTCCGGGAAGGCGCGGTGTGGCTGCACTCACCGAGCCTCCCGAACAGCTCCACTCCCAGGGCAGCATAGATAAAAAACAGGAGCATGAAAAGAAGGCCAAGGTTCCCTACCTACACAAGAAAGAAGCAGAACAGGGTCAGGGGAGGGGACAGGAGCAGCCTCAGTTCCGCCCCACAGGGCACTCACTGCCAGGCCCTCCCCATCCCCTCTCCCTGGAGCTCCCGCCCATGAGCCCCGAGTCCCTTCTGGCTATGGAGCCTCCTGGGGCTCCCTGTCCTCGATGGCGTCCAGAGCCGCTCCCAAGCTGCCCAAGCTGGCCTTCTCCCCCACCCCACACCCAGCTGGCAGGGAGGATTAGACATACAGACGAACACATGGGTGTTTGGGTGGGTGGATGGCTGGGAGGGTTGGACATATGGACAAACACATGGGTGGTTGGGTGTATGGGCGGCTGGGAGGGTTGGACGTATGGACAGACACATGGGTGGTTGTGTAGACAGCTGGCTGAGAGGGCTGTACATATAGATGGACACATGGGTGGTTGGGTGGGTGGACGGCTGGAGGGTTGGACGTATGGACGGACGCATGGGTGGTTGGGTGGGTGGGTGGACGGCTGGGAGGGTTGGACTTATGGACAGCACATGGGTGGTTGGGTGGATGGCTGGCTGGGAGGGTTGGACGTATGGATGGACGTATGGGTGGTTGGGTGGGTAGATGGCTGGCTTGGAGGGCTGGACATATAGATGGACGGCTGGGAGGGTTGGACGTATGGACGGACGTATGGACGGATGCATGGGTGGTTGGGTGGGTGTATGGATGGCTGGGAGGGTTGGACGTATGGACGGACATATGGACGGATGCATGGGTGGTTGGGTGGGCAGATGGTTGGCTGGCAGGGTTGGACGTATGGATGGACACATGGGTGGTTGGGTGGGTAGACGGCTGTGGGCATGTGGCAGTGAGTACACAGAAGGACTGGACACTACAGAGATGGTGTAAATGGATGAGACTATTTCAGCTCAAGAGTCCAGAAAGGGTGAGGGTAGGGCTGTGGGCCGGGAGTGAGGATCTGGGCCTGAGCAGTTACAAGGAGGAGAGAGCCCTGCAGCTAACACCCAGGACCTGTATGGTCCTCTGCCCACAGACAAGCCCACCTCAGCCACCTGCTATCCTCTGCCCCAATCCCTCCAATCATGCCCTGCCCCCATAAGTGGATCAGATCTTGTAGGCACTGGTTAGTGGTCTTGCCCAGAGGAATAAGGTCCAAAGGCAGGTGGCCATTTCCACCCCTTCTGGCCCAGCTACACCCTTCACACACACAGCACAGTGGCCGCGTGACCACACAAATAAGGGAGTGACTGAGAGTGGCCTTGTCCTTTCGAGACATCTATATAGGCGCCTGGGCCCCGCCTACCTGGGGCAGGGCTTGAACCACGGTGTCCAGCAGGGCCCGCATGCCCGTGGCCATCTTGAGCAGCTTTAGCACTGGGGCCGGGAGCAGAGCATTAGTGTGGAAGGATGGGGCCTGGGGCCCAGGTGACCCTCCCTGACTGTCCTGCTGAAACCAAGATCCACCACCTGGCACCTGCAGACACCTTTGGCCCAGTGAGGACCAGATGTAAACTGAGGGAGGACGCTGGGCATGGGCATGGAAGCCAGTGGCGGGTCCCCACGGCAGGGTGCACAGGCCACCTACCGCGGGCGATGCGGAGTACGCGCATGATGCGGATGATGGTGGGGTTGATGGGCAGCGCGGCGTTCATCTCGATCTCCTCCAGCGTGATGCCCATGATAGACAGCAGCACAATGGCCAGGTCCAGCTGGTTCCACCTGCACAAGACTCAGCGTCGGCCCGCCTCCTCAGGGCGGCACCCCAGGCCCAGCCAGAGCAGCAGCTGCCTGCCTGCCATCTGCCCACACACCTGTCCTTGAAGAACCGCCGGAACCCAAACGCCACCAGTTTGAGTGCAGCCTCAAAGATGAAGACGATGGTGAACACGTAGTTGCAGTACTTGAGGGCCTCGTCCAGTGACTGCGGACAGAGTCAGGTACTCCCGCTGTGTGCTCAGCTGGGCGGCCCTTCCTCCCGCTCCTGCTCCAGCTCTGCGTGCCACTGCCCGGGGGTCTGCAGCTGCAGCCCCAGGCCAGCCCCTCTGCCCACCTCCACACAGCATACAAACAGTGCTCCTTAAGTGTGTCCTACTGAGCGAATGAAAATGTGCTCTCCCAACGTTCTTCGGCCTGGCTGAACGCTACCACCTCCAAGGAGCCCCCCAAGCTGCCACCCGTTCTCACCCTGCAGCCATCTGGGCATCCCCAGCAACTGTGTCCTGGCCATTCAGGCCATCTCTGTCCTCTCCTCACCTGGGCACCTCTGGGCACAGGGACAGGTGGCTGACAGAACCCAGCTATTGAGCACTCACTGTATGTGGGGCCATGCCAGGCCCAGAGGTGTCATCTCGATGAACCCCGCAGCCCTCTAAAGACAACCCTTGGGTAAGGGGAGGTACCTGCTGCTCTGAGCCCAGGATCCCGCCCGTCTATAGCCTGGGACAGTGGCCGCCCCACCAGACCCACTATCCTCAGTGTCACACAAGCAACGCTTTCACAAAGCTGGGCTTATTTAGGCTAGAAGGCCCTCTGCTGTTCTGCTATTCTGGACATGCAGGTGTTGCCTGAGTGAGACAGGAGCTGACCATCTTAGGCTGGCCTGCCTCCCACCAGCCCCATCCCTGTCCCCAGGGTCATGCAGGCCGCCCACCTTGGGCTGGTTGTAGTGCTCCATGGACATGGTGATGACATTGACGCCAATGATGAAAGTGATGAACAGGTCAAGGTAGTGGCTGGTGCACAGCGAGTGGATAGAGCGGCGCGTGGGTGAGTAGTCGGCGTAGTAGGGCCGGCGCTGGGCCTCTGTGGGGACAGGAACGCCAGTGAGTGGCTGGGCAGCGGAGGGCTGCCTGTGCCTGTGGCACCTGCCAGTCCCCCAAGTGCCTCCCGGGAGGCCGAGCGTGCGGAGGAGGCTGAGGGAGGCTCGGGGGTGAGGATGAGCCGGGCCTGCTTCACGGGCCTTGCAGGGAGCCTCGGGCAGGTCACTACATAACCTCCTCCTCGACTGTGGGACCTTGGTCCCAAGTAGGCCCCAGCAGTGGGGTTGGGAGCCAAGACGGCCTCCCCACGCCCATCTGGGTCCCTGCCCAGCCTGTGTGGTTCACTCTGTGCCAGGACCAGGGCTCAGAGACATCTTGGTGACGGAGAGCTGGACAGGGCAGGGGAGCCTGCCTCCTCTTCCACCTGCCAGGCTAGGCACTGCCGGCCCTGCCAGGGCAGAGGCAGACCGAGTTGCTCTCTGGCCGCCAGGCCATCTCTCCCCTTCCTGTCCTCCAAGGGACCACTGGCGACTATGGTCTGGGGTCTGCCGGACCCCAGCCCATCTGAAGTCAATGCCCATGACAGGAAGATAAAAACCTACGGGGGGCAGCCCCCTCCCCGTGTGTGTGCCCCTGCAGGTTTGTCTGAACTAAATGCTCTGCCTGCAGTAGCCCCCTCAGCAAATATTAAAGAGCTCCCACAGGTGAGGCCGTGGGCTGCCTCATGCCCTGGCCACAGAACCATGCAGGGGTGGGGGCCGGTGGCCCAGGGCCTGGGGAAGCAGGTGCTGATGGGCAACGACCCCCACCCAGACCCTCGTGCGGCTCAGCCCGGCATGCAGTCACTAGAGTGCTGGGCTCGGGCAGCCAGGTGGGCCAGGCCAGGGGAGGACATGGAGCAGCTGGGAGCAGGCATCCTGGAGCTCAGCAGAGAAGCGCAGACATGTAGACGGGTGAGGGCAGCTCACGTGAGCAGGGCAGCAGCGAGGACACAGGGAGCCACAGCCCTTCCTCCCGGTCCCGGCCACCCTGCCCACCATGCCCACCCTGCGGTGGCCCCTGTGGGCCTGCAACACCCGCCCTTCCCCATGCAGCAGCCGCAGCAGTGGGAGCTGAGTCATGCAGGGCGGGGGCAGGTACCTGGGTTGGGGAAAGTGCCTGGAAAAACAAGGAGATGGTCTGAGGGGACACCCAGCGGCCCCTGCTGTGGGAAGCCCTCCCTGCTCCCAGCCAGTGGGGCCTCACTCTCCCTGGCCCTGCATCCCACCCCCCGTCTTGGAGGGGCTGTGCCAGACCCCACGGAGGGAAAGCTCACGGGGTGAACCTGCTGCTCAAGCGTTGGGGGGACCAGGGGGGCCTCGTCCTGCTCCTCCTGCCACGGGGGGCCCCAGTGCCCTCTCCTGTCCGGCCCCTCCTCTGACGCCCGGCCCCCATGCAGGCCAGGCAGGCTGTGTGCAGAACCAGCCGCCAGGCTGGGGTACACCGTGCGGGGCTGGCAGCTGAGGGGCCAGCGGGCACGCAGGTACCGACCCGCCACCGCCACCGCCTCTGCCACCGCGTGCGCCTTACTCCTGCGCCTCCTTTCCAGGCGCCGCAGACGCTTCTCCTCGCGCCGCCGCGCCTCCTCAGCCTCCTGGTGCTGCCGGCACTTGTGGAAGTTCTCCACTACAACACCCACAAACATGTTGAGCACGAAGAAGCTGACGATCAGCAGGAAGGAGATGAAGTACAGCAGCATCCAGGGGTTGTGGTTTTGCACGGGCTGTGGCACAGAGGCGCGGTGGGTCCCTGAGACGACCCAGCCCACCCCCAGAGCACCTACAGGCTTCGGTCGAGGTCGCCAAGGCAGGCCCGTCCCTGCGCACCTGCTGGTCGACACCCACGGCGTCCAGCCCGTCATACATGATGTTCACCCAGCCGTCCTTGGACGAAAGCACGAACAGGGACATCAGGGCCTAGAGGGCCAGAGCAGGGTCACTGAGCGGGGCAAGGCTGGGGTCACTGCGCCTGCCGCAAGCCCCGCCCAGCCTCTGGCACCCACCTGGCCCAGGTTGTCAAAGTTGTACTTGTGCCGCACCCAGCGGTAGTGGGCAGCCTGGCACTCGGATCGCGTGGAGATGTTCCTGGTGTCAGCGCCCTCGCAGTGGTAGAACTTGCCCTTGAAGAGCTGACAGGGCAGCCGGTCACCCCAGAGGGCCCAGCCTGCAAGTGCGCCCCACACAGGCCCTCCCAGCCCCGCCGCGCAGCCAAGGACCACACGTCCTGGCAGCTGGGACCTTCAGACAAGCAGGGGTTGCGCACCTGCACCCCCAGGATGCCAAAAATGATGAAGAAAGCACAGCAGATCAGGACGATGTTCCCAATAGGCCGCAGCGATGATATCAGCGTCTCCACCACCAGCTTGAGGCCCGGAGCCCGGCTGATGACCCTGGACACAGGCAGTGGGGACGTGTTGTCGGGCCCACCTGGAGAGCTGCCACCAGGCAACAGGCACAGCAGGTGCAAAGGCCCAAAGGTGGGACTGAACTGGCAGCCTGAGGGCAGCCCAATGCAGGGAGAGCCACTGCGGGCGGGGGGTGGGGAAGTACTGTGCTCTGTTCTCTCCAGATGCCCATGGGGGGCCCCACCCCCACCCTGAACTGCCCCTACCTCAGAGGCCGCAGGGTCCGCAGCAGGCGCAGCACGCGCAGGATGCCCAGGATCTTGGCACCGCCGGCTGAGGCCATGGCCACCACGATGTCAACCAAGGAAACCAGCACCAGCACCCCATCCAGCACGTTCCAGCTGCTCTGCAAGTAGGCGCGCTCGCCCGCCAGCAGCCCCAGGGCGACCACCTGGGGGAGGGGTCCCGGGGGAATCAGGGGAACTGCTGGGGGATGTTGGGCAGAATGGGAACCCCAGGCACCCGGGGACACCTCAGTACCTTCACCATCATCTCGGCCACAAAGATGGCTGTGAAGATGTAGTTGGAGACGCTGAGGAAGACCCGCTCCTGCAGGGAGAGGCTGGTGGGAGGGGCCCCGTCCATGCCAGTGCAGCCCCACCCAGGACAACCGCAGACTGGCGACTCACAGTGCTACCGGGGTCGATGTCAGGCCGCTCCAGCGCGATGGCGATGCAGTTGAGGAAGATGAAGGCCAGCACCACGTGGTCGAACATCTTGTGGGCAATGACCTTCTGGCAGGACATGCGGAACCTAGGGGGCCGGCCAGGGTGAGAGGCGAGGGCTGAGCTGGCAGGCACGGGGGTCCCGGTGGTCCCATGCCCACCCTGTGCCTGCCCTGCCCAGTAGGGTGGGGGGAGGAGGGAGGTGCCACAGGAGTCAGCCTCAGGCGGGATCACCGAACATCCCCTCCCTGGGATCCTCACCGGTTCTGTGGGGAGAAGAGGTAGAGCGACCAGGACTCGCGGTCCTGGCACCACTGGGGCTTGTAGGGCTCCAGCACCTTCTGCAGGCGGAAGCAGCAGCTCTGGGGAGAGGAGGGATCATCAGAGCCCCCGCCCACCAGGCCGCCTCTCCCGGCCCCTACGGTCCACCCGCTTCATAAGCCAGTCTGTCCCTTTCTCCTGCCCTTGGCTGCCTCGTCCTCACGTCATACCTGTCCTGCTGGCCTCACCTTTCCCACCCAGGCAATGGGAGTCCACAGGGCCAGTGCCCCCAAGAACCAGCCTCGGCTGACGGTAGCCACCTCGCCTAGGGGATACCTCCCTTCGTTGCCCACCCAGGGCACCTCATGGCCAGTGGCTGACCATTAAACAGGAGCCCAACCCCCTCCCCCGCTGCAGATGGGCCGGCTCTGGTGGGATCAGCTGCGGCTGACCCTCTGCTGTCCTCCCTGGCCAGGGACCCCTGCCCACTCACGTCCTCCACATCATCGTCAAACTCCGCCACGTCCTCCTTGTGGCTGTCGATGTGCAGGAAGAACTCACTGGGCAGGGCTGCCATCTGCCCGTTGCAGTCGTGCAGCTTGGCGGGCAGGAGGGTGGCCGGCCGCGGGGGCCGCAGGTCCAGTGTGCTGCGGTGGTCCAGGGACTCGGCACGCCGCAGCAGAGTGGTGCAGGGCTGGGGCATGGCACCCCCGCTGGGCCTGCTGTCCTCCGCCTCGTCGTCCGTGCTGCCCTTGCCCTCGCCGGACAGCAGTGATTCGCGCTCCCCGCACTGGCTCCGGCGCTTGAGGCTGGGCGCGCGGCCCAGGCTGTTCCAGCTTGAGCGCCGGCTGCTCCAGGCGCTGTTGGGGCCCCACTGGGTGCAGGGTGAGCTGCGGAGGCTGGCCTGGGGGGCGGTGGGGAGTCAGTGTCTGCCCTGAGAGCTCCCCACACACCCCGACTCCTGGCCAGAGGAGCCTCCACCAACCCTGTTAACACCATCACTGCTAACACCCATCGCTGGCATTTACGGAATGCCTCCTGTGTGCCCTATGTGTGGATCACCTCATTAAACGTGCAGATTACCCCACCAGAGAGATGCTGTCAATGCGCATTATCAGTGGGATTCCTGAGACTGCTGCAGACACAGCTGGCCAGGGCCTGAAGGAAGGCCCGGTCTGTCAACGGGGCTAGGATCAGACCAGGGTCAGGCAAAGCGCAGACCACGGGGAGCTTGCTGGACCCATGGCCCCTCAGACACCACCTGGCAGCTGACCCCAGTCTCTGGGGTGGGGTCAGACGGTTTGTCATCGGCAGACTCTGGACTTGCAGAGAAAAGGTTCGGCCGGCCACTGTCTTAGGACATACAGCCTGGTCTAGCCACTCAGACCCTCTCTGCTGTTACTTGTTCTCGACTTCTGGGTCTAGTGGGAGCTGTTTTAGTCTCCAGGAGCCATCTCTGTCCATCTCTCGTGGGACCATGGCAGCTCAGCTGACACATCTCGTCCCTGTGATGCTGTAGCTCTTCCACTGCAGACACGACCACCTCGTCCTAACACTTCCCCGCGAATCCCCATCCTCAGTTGGCCCCCTGCTTCCCCCTCGCTCCACCCACCCCTCACTGGGCCCTTTTCAGGAACTGGTTTTGGCCCTGTCTGTGCGGAGGGCATCTATGGCAGTTTGCATCAGAAGTCTCCCGGGATTCTGTCCTGTTTATCGTGACACGGGGAACCATCTGTCCAACTTCTGGTCTTAAACATTTCTGCCCTCCCTTTTCGTTTTTCCTCCGGACGTGGGCTCTGCCAGTGTGTCTCTTACTGCAGTCTGGCAGATGACCTTCCTACTTTGTGTTCTGCTGGACACTGTGAAGGCTACACCCGGTTTCTGGGTTTGGTCTACACTCCACTCAGAAGCACAGCAGGCCCTGGTGGCCATTTACAGAAAACAGGACACCCGTCTCTCTTGGTCTTTGCATGAGGCTGGGGCTCTATACAGCATGAGACAGGGCTGTGCAGGACCCTCACTCATGTTTGGGAGAATCTGTAAGGAGCTGGGCCGGTGGGGCCGGGGGTGGGAGGTGGTCCCTACCAGAGACTTCTGGTCCCCCAGCTGGGGGTCCACAGAGCTGCTGCTGCCGCGCCGTGAGTCCCGGAGGCTGTGGGCTGTGTCCAAGTGCAGGGAGCTCTTGGGGGTGGGCATGGGCGTGGCCGCCGTGCGCAGGATAAGGGGAGGGGGCAGGCTGCCTCGGCCCTCCAGGTGCCCATTGGGGGTCACTGCCAATGAGTACATCTTCATCTCTGGAGGAGGAAGTGGGGACAGTGGGCCCCCTGAGCCTCCAGGGCTCCCCCAGAAAAGAAACCCACCCACCCAGGACTGCACTCCACCCACCTGCCCTGCCCAGTGGTCTGCAGGCACACCTGTGGCTCGGAGATCTTGGAACTTGTTGAAATCCTGCTCAGAGTGCGTGGAGGTCTTGTCTTCGTCTGTTTCAGATCGGTTGGCATCACCCTGCGCCCCACAAAGCACAGGTAGGTGTGAGGCCCCCATGGGCAGGACCAGCGGTTTAGGAGGTAGGGCGTGAATGGAGGGACCCAGAGGACACGGTCACTGTCCTGGCAGGTGGGTGGAGGAATCGGCTTCTCCAGGCCTGTCTAGGTGGGACCCCCACCCAATGTGCCCAGGCTCTGGCCTCCTCACCTCTGCTTGGAAGCCCCCCTCCCCATCCCGCCCTATACCTCCACCCGGAAGCCCCCAGCCCCACCCTATACCTCCACTTAGAAGCCTTCCTCCTTGCCCTGCTCTTCCACTTGGAAGACCCCCTCCCCGTCACATCCCGCCCTGCCCCGCACCTCCGCCTGGAAGCCCTCTACCAGGATGGCCACCAGCAGGTTGAAGAGCACGTAGTTGCCGAAGGTCATTAGGGCCACGAAGTACAAGGCGGCCCAGGAGGAAGTGGAGGCCATGCCATTGTACAGGACCACATTCCAGTCCTCCTGGGTCAGTATCTGGGGAGAGGAGCCAGAGGCAGGGTGGGCCTGGGGCACCCCACAGAGAGCAGGGAACATCAGGGTGGCCGGCCCCGACAGGAAACACTGGCAAGTCCTCAGGACCAGCCAGAACCTCCCATCCACCTCCCTGGGGGACGGGATGCACCTTCCCCACCATGGACAGCTCTTCAGCAGCTCCAGCCCCTGCCTGTCTTCAGGACCCTCGTTTACAGCAAAGGGCAGCTCCCATCCTGGCCCATACCTGGAACACAGTGACAATGGCCCACAGCAGGGAGTCAAAGTTCTTCCGGTCGGGGATAGTGTCTCCAGTATCTGTCTTCAGGCTGAACTTGCAGCCAAAGAGGTGCATGCCCAGGATGCTGAGGAGGGGAAGGGGGGTGCGCTGAGCATTAGAGGAGGGGGAGAGGCGGGGTGTGCTCAGTGAGGGGGGAAGGTGCCCACCCCCGCCACCCACCTGAAGATGAAGATGAAGAGCATGAGCAGCATACAGAAGGTGGCCACGTTGTCCATGGTCCGCACGAGCACCACCAGCTGCCGCCGCAGTGCCGGCATGAAGCGCACCAGCTTCAGCACCCGCAGCAGCCGGAAGGTCCGCAGCACTGACAGGCCACCGTCTGCCTGCCCCACAATCTCCCAGACACTGCAGGCCATGCACCAGGGCAGGGTCAGGGACTGCTCTCTGACACTGGCCCTCCTTGCCTAAAGCAGGACCGCCAGCTGGGCAGCCACAGTAGCTTTGCTAGGAGTGGGTTCGGCTGCACCGAGGTGCCCAAGGGGCCATAGCACCATCCCAGAAGCAGCGTAGTCAGCACCAGCCCCCAGAGCACCCAGGGAGCCTGGCTCTAGCCAGGCAAAAGAAACTCCTTCACCAAGGGCGTCCCCTGTCCTGAGCCGTGCCCGGCTGGCCTGCTCTTGTGCAGCCCTTCCCTGCAGGTGTGAGACCCCTTTACTCCCGAGGGCTCTGCTTCTTCCTGGGGAAGGTGGGGGCATCTCCCCTCAAGTTCCCTGATCCCTTTTGGGTTGATTTTGTTGCAGCAAATGCCCCCAGATGCAAGTGTGATTCCACCTTTTAAGCTGGCCTTTATCACAGGAGCTAGAGCCAAAACAGAGCTCAGCCTCGAAGATAAAAAGCCACATAGCACCCACTCTGTTCCTGCAGGGAACAGCTCCACTCAATTGTAGAAACATCTGAGAGTGCTGACCTAACTGTGCATGTCCAACAGTGTCTGCAGGGAGGGACCATGGTCCCAGTCAGGGACCTCTCTGCCCATGACACTCTCAAGCGCCTAGACCCCCAAACACCCCCTTTCCGTAGCCTACCATACAATAACATCATTCATGCCTCCTCCTGTGGACAGGGGCCTTGCTCTCTGGGGTGGGTTTCTGCCTGACAGTGGAGCTTCCTGGGCCCCTTTGGCCTGGACAGGGGACAAAGGGACCTACCTGATGACCACAATGATGCCATCGAAGATGTTGTAGGGGTTCCGGATGTAGCCCAGTGGGCCACAGGCCAGTAGCTTCAGCAGCATCTCCAGGGCAAACATGCTGGTGAAGACAACGTTGCTGATCTCCAGGGCGTTGGTCAGCTCATCGGGCTGTGGCGGGGAAGGGCGGTCAGGGGGCCCTGCCTGTGGGCCCCTGCCCTCCCCCAGCACTGACTGGGAAGCAGGTTTGCTGCATCAGGACCCAAGGGGCTGTGGCTGCATCTCAGAAAGAGCCTGATCAGCTGCTGTCTAGAGGAGGAAACCAGGACTCCAGGGGCATCCCCTCCAACTGGATACCCGGCCAGGCTGGCCCTCCCACCCTGCAGGCCACAAGGAGCAGGGTCCAGGGCATTTGTGTCAGGGTGGGCTGTGGGCACACTGCAGGGGAGTCAATAGCACTAGCAGCATCCCAGCAGCTGCCCTGGCCCTGGTGGCCTGGTCAGCCCTCCTCATCTGCAGAAGGCCACATAGGCCTTTCTTCCTGGAGAATGAGTCACTAGTGTGTGTGCCTGCATGTGTGCCACACGTCACGTGTGCGTATTTATCATGTGCTTGTGTCCGTAAATGTGTGGGTAAGACCTGTGTGCACGTATGTGTCAGAATGTGCCTGCATGTGTGCTCCTGCACGTGTGCCACACACATCATGTGTGCATAACTACCACATGCATGTACCCACAAATATGCGGGTAAGCCCTGTATGTGCACATATATGCATGTGTGACTGCCTGGACATGCAACATACGTGTCACGTATACATGCCTATCATGCACATGTTCATGTCTCCATGGGTAAGGCTTGCATGTGTGCATGTGTGAGAACATGCCTGCATGTATGTCCTCCTGCACGTGTGCTGCACACATACAACACACGTATTGTGTGTGTGCCTATCATGTGCATGTGTCCATAAATACATGGGTGAGCTTCGTGTGTGTGCAGAGCTTCCACAGCTGTCCCGGCAGGGATCTCACTCTCACAAGAGCTGTCTTGCCTGGGGCCTGCCTAAGGCTAATGGTGATAGGGTTTTCCCTAAATTGCTCCAGGATAAAAGAAAATAGCCTTGGTAACTTGAAAAGCCCAGAGAGCGGGACACAAGGAAACTGATTTGGGCGCCACAACTGAATCTAGCAGTGGTGGCTGCAGGAACTGGCCTCTGTCCCCAGGAGAAGGCACCTCTCCCCTGGACCCCAGCCGCTCCCTGGTGGGTCCCAGGCCGGGTTTGGGCTGAGGAGGGCCCTGTGGGGTCTACAGCATGCGGATGACTGAGGGGTGCCGGTCACAACCCCCATGATTCTTCCTCTTGGGCCCAGGAGGCCTACTCCTGGGGGTCAATGCCCCCGCCTCCTCTGGTCACCAGGGGGCCCCAGCAGGTGTATCCAGGGAGTCTGGGTCATTTAAGGGGGTGCCTCTCTTCAAGAGCCAGACCAGGCAGGCCGTGAGAAGAGCCAGTTGCACAGGCTGAGATGGCCAGATGAATGCTCTTTGGCCCCTGCTGCACCTGCTACCCTCATCCTTGGGGGTCTCCAGGGGTTTCACTGCCCCTGTGCTGAGACTGGGAGAATCTCTGGCTGTAGCCATGGTGTGTCTGTGTCGCCACTCAGCAGAGGCCCAACCGGAGGAGGAGAGGAGCCACACGTGCTTGCTGAGTGATATAAATTCCTGCAACATGCTGGCTCCCAAGCTGCCCCTGTCTGTCCCCTCCCTGCTCTGGGGCCCTGTAAGAGGCTGAAATCTCAAGGAAGACACAGGGACATGTCCCTGCTAACAACTGCGTCCCAGCCATCGTCCCACAGCGACAGGCCTGCTGCGCCCAGTGGCCCCACCTGCTCATGGTACTCGACACCCATGCTCAGCGTGTTGATAAGAATGGCCACCATGATGCCACGGTTGAAGTACTTGCTGTCCACGATGCGGCGCAGCTTGCCACTGAAGCTGGCCCAGACACAGCCCGGCCCACCCCGCTCGCCCGAGGCCACCCGTCGTGGTGCCCGCCGCCGCGTGCTGCCCTGGTCCGGCGCATCCGCCGCTGGGGGTGGCTGCATGGGGTCCCGGCGGTCTCCGTGCCGCACGTCCTGTGTGAACTCGTAGACCCCATGGCCATCTGAGTCTCCACTCTCTGAGCCGCTGAACTCAAACTCGGGGTCCTCCAGGGCGCTGGCGCAGTACGGGCAGTTCTTCAGCTCACAGGTCAGTGTGCCCGCCTGGGGGCTGGGCAGGGGGCAGGGCACGCTCAGGCCCGACAGATGGCTGGGGGCTCGGCCCAGGCCTGCAGGAGAGGGGCACAGACGGGGACAGGCCCATTCAGTGGTGCTGCAACTTGGGTGTCTGAGAACCCACACCCACATGGTTGTGGGGTGAGCATACCCTCCAAGAAGACCCAGCCTCGTTCTAAGCCCTGGAACCTGTGAATGGGGCCTTAAGTGGACACAAGGTCTCTGCAGATTGATTAGTTAATAAGAAGTGGTCTTACTGAGAACAGTGGGCCCTAACCCGTGGCTGCTGGGCTTGTAAGAGGAGAAAACAGACACAGACGCAGGGGACAGCCATGTGACGATGAAGCCAGAGGATGGAGTGATGTGTCTACAGGCCAAGGGATGCCAAGGACAGCCAGAACCCAGGAGAGGCAGTGAAGGACCTTCCCCTGGAGCCTCCAGGAGGAACCAACCCAGAGACACCTTGATTTTGGACTTTGGCTTCCAGAACTGTACATTTCTGTCACTCTGAGCCACCCAGTCTGTGACATTTTGCTACAGCAGCCTCAAGACACTGGGACAGATGACCACACCTGGGCACATGCAGCCCCACAGAGAAACATCTGCCCTGGGGCCACGCCGTCTGTGGAGTACGGCACAAGCCACTTCCTAGCAGCCGTTGTATGCGGTTAAATTAACTTCTGTGTTCTACTTAACCTGACACATCTAAACTGCTGTCACTCCAACGTGGAAGTGACACACAAGTGGCTAATGGGCGTCCCACGTTGTCTTTGGGCTGAGTCTTTGGGTCGTACACCAACAGCACACTGCCTGCGGCTGGACCCCCACACTCAAGGGCTCTGTGGTCACCCTGGTGGATAGCGCAGGGTTGGGGGCATGTGCCGTGGCACATTTGCTCGCACGCCCCGTGCACCAGTGCATGGGGGCGTATGCATCCAGCAGACGCCCTCAGGGCACGCTCCCTGGTGCGGTGGACTCCCACGCCCCTTCCTGCCTCTGCAACCTGCTCACAGAGCCTGTCTGCATGGAGCCCTACCACCTGGGGTCCCTGTATCTCCCCTTCAATGGCCTGTCCAAGGTCAGCCAAAGCTGTGGCCGTACGTGGGAAGACCCGAATGCATTGGGGGACATGCCAGTCCTCCTCCACGGCCCTGTGACCTTGGCTTCCCTCTCCCACTTCCCCAGCCTCAGCTCCCCAGTTGCTGCAAATCTTCCAGGGAAGCGTCCAGGTGGGAGACACAAGCACACAGTCCCTCTCAGGGCTAGATCAGGAGACACGGGGCTGAGGGCTATGACAGGCTTTCTTTGCTGGATTCAGAATTCTGTCTACACGGCAAAAGCTTGTGCCCCACAGAGCTGTCAGCTGCCTGAGGTTTGCTGTGGGATGGATGGAGACGGGGTCCTCCTCTTCCCTCTCATGGGTTAGAGAGGCATGGCTGGTCCATTTGGCAAAAGGACCAAGCAGGGCTCAGGAGATGCCCAGAGGTGGGGTGCAGACTGGGGCTGGGGTCCTTACCATGCTCCCCGACCACATGCTGGATCTTCTCATAGGGGTCAGGGCCGCCCAGGCTCAAGGGACTGTGTCCTCCGGCTCCTGGAGGCCCGCTGGCACGCTTCCCCTTGGGCCCAGGGCTGGAGCCGCCTTTGCCGCCGCTTGCCTCCGAGGGAAGGATCGTGGGGTAGTTCATGGCTCCCAGCCCCACGGCCAGCTTGAGGCTGGCGGCAGCGACGGCTGCTGTGTGCGCCACCCGGGCCCTCTCCTGCGGCCCCTCCACATGGCAGTCAGCATGGTAGATGCTGTGCACAGACTCCGCATCCAGTGGCGCTCGGCCCGGGGAGGGTGGCGAGGGGGGCCTGCTGGCCCGCACCAGCCTGGTATCACAGGTGCCAGGCTCGGGGCCAGGCCTGCGTGGGCTGCCGTGGCTGAAGTGGTAGTGGTGGTGGTGGTGGTGGTGGTGGTGGTAGACCAGGTGGTGGATGGAGGCCGTGCGCCTGCCAGGCCGGCACTGCCGCCGTCCCGGGCCCTGGCCGTGCAGGGCACTGCTGGGGTCCACCTTCTTGCGCCAGCGGCTCTGCCAGCGGGCGTAGAGACGCAGGCTGCGCCGCTTGACCTTGCGGAAGACGTGGCCCACGTACTTGAGCAGCTCCTCGTAGCAGCTGCCGGGCTCCGAGAAGCTGGCCAGCGTGCTGTCATTGGACAGGTAGCGGGCCCGCTGCTCCCGCATCAGCTGGTTCTCTCGCTGCTTCGTCTCTGAGAACTGCGTGGCGATCACCACCAGGCACAGATTGATCATGAAAAAGGAACCCACCTGTGGCGGGTGGGTGGGCAGCTGTGAGCCCCACTGCGCGCTGCCCGTCCTAGGTGCTGGGACGCCCCACAAAGGGCGGGGTTGCTGTGGTGTTGGCCCTGGACCCCAGCATCTAGAACAGGTGGCATATAACGGGTGCTTCTTGCCTATCCGAGGGACGGGGGAAGACCTGGAATCTTTACCCAGCCATGTGTGAGGCTCGTCCCTCTTGCTTCAGGCCTATCTTCTACGTGATCCTCTCCACTGTGGCTGGTCCCCCTACCCGTGGGGCCTCCCCCATCCCTGTCACACATAGCCTAGCTCCTCTGCTCGCTCACCCCGCTTGTTGTCTGAACACAGGAGGGAGCATGTGTCTTTCTCTGTGCCCTGCTAGGTCTTTGCAAGGTGGCTCTGGGCACATCCAGGAGCCCCACAAACGTTTGCTGATTGACTCACTGATCTGACCCTGCCTGAATACCACAAGGTCATTGAGAAGACAAGGGCAGGGAGGCTATACACACTGTAGAGGGCCATGCCTGGGGGGGCCATACACACTGTGGACAGCTGTGACCCCCGACAAGCAGTCCTGACTCTTCTGCAGCCTCCAAAGGGTACCTGAAAGGCTGGGGAGCTGAATGGCTGCACAGGCCTCCTGAAGTGGGGCTGTCTCCTCCCTGCTGCCCGCCCCACCCGAAGCCCGGCCGACACAGGGACCCACTGTGGCAGCACTGGGGTGGGGGCGCTTACGATGATGAGCAGAATGAAGTAGATGAAGTTGTAGAAGGAGTGCGCGTCCATGACGTAGTACATGATGTCCACCCAGCCCTCCAGCGTGATCACCTGCGGGGAGCCGTGGCTGACACAGGCCTCCAGGTGCGTGGCAGGGCTGGCGGGGTGGGCCCTGCACCCAAGCCCTCCCCAGCGTCGATGACAACCCAGCACACCCGCCCCAGGACCCCGTCCGCCTGAGGATGGGCACCTGAGGTACAGGCCACCCACCTGGAAGATGGCAATCCAGGCATAGCCGATGTTGTCAAAGTTGATGGCACCATTGTGGGGGTTGGAGCCACCCGAGCGGCACACGTTGTAGTACTGGTTCCAGTTGATGCAGGCGTTGTGTCCGGTGCCACCTGCGCCCTCAGCCTGCGGCTGCCCATAGGCTTCCCAGCCCAGCGTGCATGGCACACGCAGCTCGCGGCGGCCTGGGATGTGCGAGCACCTCTGCATGCCGTTGTCGCGGCGCGAAGAGCAGATAAACGGGCTCTCCTCGCCCTCCTCTGTCTGGTAGTACGGCCGCAGAAAGGTCAGGTTGTTGTTCCTGGGGGTGGTGGGCAGGGCCGGGGGGCTCAGTTGGGTGAGGAGCCCATGAGGGTGCAACCACAAAGACCACAGAGTAGACTCCACCCCACTGTTGATGCTGTCATTACCCACCAGGCCCTGGCAGGGTGACCAGCAAGCCTCGCCTTCCTCCTGGCAGCACCCCATCCTGAGCCGGTGGGGCCAGGGGACCTCAACCACTCCGAGGCCCACTGGCGCCTCCTTGTGGGCTCCCCACCTCTGTCTTCTAGTCCTGCCGGCCCCACCCTCCCCCAGTAAACTCCCAGACCCAGAAGGCAGACAATGCCTTGGCCCCGCAGGCAGTGACAGCATGCATCTGCAGGGCCTGCGGGAGGGAGGGGTGCCTCACAGCACCTCAGTCATGTTCCAGAGTAGCCCTGGCAGGCCACTAGCCCCAGGCCACTTATCTTCTCTGGGGGCCATGGAAGGAGGGGACACATTAGGCCCAGGACAAGAGGGACAGAACACCTTTGGGCACAGAAAGGGTAGGACAATGTGCATGAGGGGACACCTGCGCCAAGCACAGTGTCTGGTGGAGGGGGAGTCTCCTGGGCAGCAGTGAGGGGCACGTGCAGGTGGGAAGGCCTGGCTGGCGTCTGTGGGGCACTGTCAGGTGGAGGCAGCCGGACAAGTCCCGGCAACCCTTCTAGGCAGGCCGCCTGGACTGCAGATTGCTGATGTCAAGCCCCCTCACTCAACCCACAGAAGGAGCCACCCTGGGGCTGTGGTGGGGCTAACTCCATCCCCTGCCCTCCCCAGAGCTTGTCCCTGCAACAGCTGGCCTCATCCCCAGGCCCTGCCCCTCCCCTGGCGCACCCCCCACCTTGCTCACACCCCCTGGGGGGCTGCCCTTCTGCTGCACACACAGGCTCTAGAGCACCCCGCCTGCTGCAGCCCATCCTGAGCAGGGCTGGGTGCCACAGACAGAGGGACGTTGGGCACCAGCCTTAGCACTGAAGCCCAGGAAGGCCTCATGGTCACACCCCATGGCCCCTGGACACACTGAGACCTAGTGCTCCCCACCCTCTACTGAGGCTATCCGTAAGGGTCCAGGAGGGCAAAGCTAGGCTGGTCACCCTAGTGAGGCCAGGGACTGAGAGGGGGTGAGTGGGAGCCCAGTGGGAGCCTAGCCCCAGCCTCCCCCACAGCACTTCCCCCAAGTGTCACCCTGGTAGGAACAGAGGCAGAGCAAAGGGAGAGAAAGACAAGGAGAGGAAGTAAAGAGACAAACAGAAGTTGCGAAAAACAGAGAACCAGACAGAAAAATAGGGACAAACAGATCCAAAACCCAGAACCCAAGTTTCAAACCATTGGTATTCCAGGAACAGCGCGTCCTGGGGCGTGGACGGAAGGGGAGGGGCCTGGAAGGGGGGTGGCCCAAGTGCGAGGAACCTGTTGGGGTGTGGCTTCTGGGCGAGGCTGGCGAGGCGGGGCCTGCACACCTGACAAAGGTACTGTCCAGGAAGCAGCGGTTGCGCAGCAGGCCAGCCCAGAGCTGGACACCAACAATGCCGAAAATGAAGAAGACGAAGAAGCAGAGCAGAAGGACGTTCCCGAGCATGGGGAGTGTGTCCAGCAGCAGAGTCACCAGGATCCGCATGCCTGGGGGCAGCAGGGCTGGCAGTCAGCACGGATGAGCCCCCAGAGGCCCCAGCCTTCCTGCAACCCTTGAGCCCTGCCTGCTGCTCACAGTGGGTATCGATGCCCACTGTGTGCCAACGTGGGGGGTGTGCAAGCCATCTGCTGACTTGCGCCAGGCTCCAATGTAACTGGAGCCCCCCCACCTTGCACCGCAGGCCACGCAGGCCACCACACTCGTGGGTCAGATCTGCACCCACAGGGGAGCAAGGCTGCAGCCTGACTGGCCGATGGCGGGCAGTCCCTGTTCCTATCAGAGAGCTGAGGCTGGAGCGGGAGGGAGGCAGGGCTCCTGGCCACTGCGGGCCTGACCATGCAGCATCTCCAGGTCCTCGGGGTGACCAGCTGGGAGTCCAGTGGCCCCAGGCTCTACCTGAGACTCCGTCAGGGGAGCAGCAGCCTCAGGACCCCCACTCTCTCTGAGCCGCCTCCTGGGGGTCTCTGCAGCAGGTGTGGGGCTCAGAAAGCAGGTTTTTCTCTCATTCCCAGTGTGAATCTTGTGGGAGCAGATCCCTGCACTGGAGGGGAGGCTGGGGACAGGTAGCGGCTTTTTGAGGCAGTTTTAAAGCCCTTATTCCTGGGTGCTGTGGGCTGCATGAACAAAAATCAATCCAGGAAGTGGGCAAATTAATCCAAGCCCATGGGTCCCTTGCTGCATCCTGGGCCTGTCCCTCTCCCAGACCCCAGAAGGATAAGGCTTGTTTCCCCAAAACCTCAGCAAGGGCCAGGCTAAGGCTGCAGGCAGAGCTCTGGGTGAGGAGGCCAGCAGAAGGCGATGGGAGCTGAGGTCTAATGGAGCAGACCCCACGGATAGCAATGGCAGAAGGGTCCCCTCAGGTCACAGGGGTGAGCCAAAGTGGAGAGAGGAAGAGGTTCATCAGGGACAGACAGAATCAGTGAGCACTGCTCTGGCCAGACATCAACTGGCCCAAAGATCACACATGATCCAGGGGTAAGAGTGGACCCCAGGCAGACAGAGTGGGATGCAGCTCTGAATGTGTTCTGGGACTCATGAGGAGCATATTGTCCTGTCAGAGAGTTAGCCTGGTTGGAACAGGAGCACATCCCCAAGAGGAAGCCAGACTGCTGACGGCAATTCTGGCCGCTATGGGAATTTAACCTCAAAAATGAACATCCGTGGGAGGGGCTGTGCTGGGTCACTCCACTGTTCCAACAGGTGGGCTCAGGCAGAGGTGCTATCGGCTCTGTGCTGAGTGGACTGGGCACATCAGAGTGCCAGACAGTGCCGAGAGCCTATGCACACCTCCCACCTCCCCTTACAGCCAACCTTGGGGGAGGGGGGACCACTATGCTCCACTGTTACAGTTGGGGAAACTGAGGCTCAGCAACTTGCCCAGGGTCACACAGTATTTGAGCGCTGTCTGACCCACCTGCTGTTTGGTGGAGCTGGTGGCCCCAGGGGAGCAAGTGCCGAGCCCCCGGGTGTGTGACTCTGTGGGGGAGGTGGCTGCATATGCCCTGCCAAGCACCCAGCACCCAGATAAGGCAGCTAGAATGGTGTGTGTCTGCCCACAAATGCGCCTGTAGACCCACATCTGCACAGGTTTACACACACCTCACACAGCCTTGTGGCACTGCATCTCCCCATCCCCCAAGAAGTGGAGCTGCCTAATTCAGCCACAGCACTGAACACTCTGAAGAAAAATCCCAAACCATTTCCTGCTTCAGGCAGATGGCCGTGTGCAGACAGTCCATTTCCAAAACAAGCACCCGCGTGACTTCTGGAAGCTTTTCCTCCACCTGCCCCATGAGAAGACACACAGTGGCTCCTCTCTACCTGGCCCCCTCCTCATAGCTGCTGGCCAAGGCCTGGAGGGTTTCTAGACTCTTCTGGCCAAGCTCAGCCATAAGAATCAGCTGCTAGGTGGAGGACATCTTGCTGGCCCAGCCAGCGCAAGTCTGCTCCTCCTCTCCCCTTGGGGGTGGCTGTTGAGGGGAGGGTGGTGGCTAGAAGTGGTGGTGGGGGGGAGCCCTCCTCAGCACTGATGGCAGGCTGTCCGCTGAACTGGGAGACAGTAGGGGCCCTGAGTTTGGCTGCCTCGCCTGGGAGGGACAGGTGCGCTGCACACAACGAAGCTCACAAAAGTATGTCTCCACCAGCTTTGGGCCACACTGGAATGAGCCAGACAAGGAAACCACCAGGGATCTGCTCTGCCCCTAGCCTTGCCCCAGATGCCGTGCGGATGAGAAGCCCATGGTTCAGAGCGGCCCGGTCACTCAGCACTGTGGAAGTCATGACCCTGCAAATCCTGAGAGCCCATCACACCCCAGCCAGGTCCTCCCCAGAAAAGAAGTGGCAAGTCCTCCAGGGCCCATGGCAAGTGGCAGGGGCCAGTTCCTCATGCCCCAGTGCTGGGGTCTGGGCTGGGGCCAGAGTGCCCTGGAGCCGTCACCTGCCAGTCCTGTGCTTCAGCAGTCCTCGCGAGGGCTCTGCAGGACTGGTGGGACACACAGGCCTAACTCAAGGGGGCTGGAACTGGGTCACTTACTGGGCACTCGGTTGATGGCACGGAGTGGCCGCAGCACACGCACTGTCCGGATGGCTGAAAGGCTCACATTGTGTCCGTCCAGAGAGTACTCCATCATGCTGGCAGACCGACGGGCAGGGGCTCAGTGCTCTCTCCCCATCCCCCAGAAAGCCTGACACCCCCAGGGCCCTGCACTCAGCCAGGCTGGGTCCCAAGGCAGGAGAAGCAGGACCCTCGGTCAGCACTGGGAGGCCCCTTATGACTCACAGATGACCCCATCTACTCCTATCAGCCCTGATGCCGCCACAGGGAGCCCCAGCACAGCACGTGGTCCTCAGCAGAGGCCAAGCTGGGCATTCACTCCTGGCCATCTCCCAGACTTGTGCCTGGGAAGGAGGATCTCCAGAGACCTGACAGGGTACCCTGGCTCCACTAGGACCCCCCAAGCCCACCTCCCACCTCTCTTACTAGGTAGGGGCACAGGGGCCTCAGTTCTACCTGGCCGGGGCCCCCTGCAGGCACCATACCCAGCCATGACAATGAAGAAGTCCAGTCTGTTCCACGTGTCACCCAGGTAGCACTTCTGCCCAAAGAGCCCCAGGGCGATCATCTTGATGACCATCTCCACCGCGAAGAAGGCAAAAATGAAGTCGTCGAAGGCCTGGCAGTAGGAGGGGTCAGGTGGGGGACCCAACACCAGAAGAGCTGACCCTCCACCAGTGCCCGCACCCCATCAATGCCTCCCGCCAGCGCCCACCTCCAGGATGGTGCAGCGCTCCGAGCGACACTCGACGTCCTCGCAGGGCCGGAACATGCCCAGGGTCACGCAGTTGAGCAGGATGACCAGCATGCTGACGTGCTCGAACCACGTGCGAGCGGTGGGTTAAGGGCCACGCAGGAGGGGACCCCAGACCTGCCCCAGCGCCCCAATCTGACCACCTCCATGGGGCCTGCCCCTTGTAAGCCCACCCATCAGCTGTGAACCCCAGCACAGCACCCGCCTTCGCGCCTTCCCTTCTGATAGCGGCCACCAGGTGGCGTCGTGGCTCCACGCTAGCCGTGATGAGGCTTTCCTGAGGAAGGCGGCGCCCCACCGCATCCCCCAGTTGGCTCATCAGGAAAACGGGGTGCAGGAGTCCTGGGGTGGGCTGGCTGCATCAGGTGTGAGGCCCGGGCTGCGTGGGGTCTCCCCAGCTGGGTGGCTGTAGGCAGGGTACATTCCACAGCTGGGAAGGCCATGGGCTAGTGGTGTGTGGTGGGCACAATCATGCACCCCACCTGCCCTGTGTCAGGAATCCCCATCCCACCCAACACACACCTCACCCTAAGGCCTGGCCTGCAGTACTTGGAGTAGGCTTCCCATGGACCCCATCCCAGGACTGCACACAGCCAGCCTGCTCTGCCCTGACTAGAGGGAGGGATGCCCTGAGCCCCTGTGGGAGACAGTGGACTGGGAGTGACCTTTCTTAAAGAAGAGAGGAGTGGCTCTTTGATAAACACAGGCTTGTTGACAAACAGCTGTGGCAAACCCAGGCCCCAGCCCTGCAGCCCCCACCCTGTGCCCACAACCTTCCCCAACACCATGGGGACTGAGATGGCAACAGAGGTGGCGATGTCCACCCCTTGCTGCAGGTTCAGGGAGGCAGCTGGTTGCAGCTCTGCCCCTGCTCTGGGCTCAGGCCTGGGTCATACTGGCAGGCTACCTCTGTGCCTGGAGTACCACAACACCCCTGCTACCCGCTTGGCCAGGCTGTTTTGTGAATCAGCAAGGTGACCAGAGCAGCACTGAGCCCCTGACCAGCACATGACCACCTCGACAAAGTGGAGCTCCCTGCCAACTGCATGGGGACACGGGGTCTGGAGGTCTGTGAAGTTTGCCAGGAGCTGTGACCCCAGCTCTTAAAGATGACAGGAGCCAGGGCAGCTGTGACCGGGCAGGGGATGAGCCCTGGGAGGGGCTTCCCCACCCCCTGCCCATCAGGAGTGGCCCAGAGCCAAGGGACAGAGGAAGGGCTAGGCCACCCTCTCGTACAGCCTCCTTCGAGAGACCCCGGCAGCCTGCCCCGACCTTCTCCCCTTCCACAGAGCCAGGCCCCCAGTCTCCTGGCAGGCCAGTATTTGACACACTGCTGTAGCCCCCAGCCCACGTCAGAGTGTGCACCGTGGCTGCAGGCCACCAGCGTAATTACACGTTCCCGCTGAGAGCGTCATAATTACACTTAATGGGTTCGGCAGTAACAAGTGCCTCTGCTGTAATGGGGCTGTGGAAAAACAGAAATCAGCCTCCTGCTAAGGCAGCTCTGGGGCCTGTCCTCCAGGCTCTGCATGGGCCAGGCTGGCACACATGCATCTGTGCCCCGCAGTGGAGAGGAGAGATGGCACGCCGGGGGCTGTGAGTCGCACCCCCTGCCCACAGCGCACCCACAGCAGCACGGTGGCGAGCTACACGGTGTGCTGCTCTCGCCCCACTGGACACGCGCTGCACTCACAGGGTGACTGAGGCTGCACCGTGGAAGCCCAGCCAGCGGGTCCCCGGGCACCTTGGCCTCTACTGGCCTCCTGATCCAGCACCCGCACTGGCCCCAGCAGCTGTGGCAGGCAGGCGGGCAGGTAGCTCTGCTATCCTCTCCCCGGGGCATCCCTGTCCTTTAACTGCTGCAAATAGCACCTTTTCGAGGAGGGGACCGGCTCCACGGGTGGCTGTCTTTGTGCGTCTCCGAGAGCTGTAATTTCCTGGAAGGGTAGTGGTGTTCTTGGTTAGACAGAACACTTTGGGGGTGGGAGCAGCCCATGTGCAAGGAGACAAACCCTGCCACTCCCCGCCAGGCAAGGACCGTGCCACTCTGGGCCTGAGCAGGACCCGGCCAGGGGCAGCTGATCAGACTGGGGTGGGGGGAAGTGCTCCCTGGCCTGATCCCCCCACCCCACCACCCATGGGCCTGGCTGGTCTTGCAGGTGCCCCTTCCTCCCCTGGGCTTGTCCCCACCCATCCCTTCTGCAGGGAGTCAGCCAAATCCCCCAGGCCTCAGTTTGCCCAATCTATTGTAGGGGTGTGGTGACACTCCTTCTCTGTCCCATCTTTCCAAGCTGTCTGCTTTCCCGTACCCCCTAACCCCCATTCAGCAAACATTCTACTGGACAGCAGTTAGGTTTCCAGCCCACCCACCAGCCCCTGTCCCGTAGGACTCCAGGAGCCAGGACTGAATGTCTCCAGCTGCTGCCTGACTTCTCCCAGGCCAGCCTCCCTATCCACTCTGGGATTACGCCAGTGACTCCCCTGAAGGAATACGCAGGTTGGGGCTGGGGTGTCCTAAACCAGGAGGCTGCCCAGACACAGTGCCCTTGTGTTCATCACCACTGCGTGACTGTCTACGCCTCCCTGCACAGGGCCTGCCTGCCACACGGGAATCCCAGAAGCCTGAGTGAGCTGGCTCCACCAGCTCCCAGCTAAGACCCACCCCTAGCCACCTGGAGACTTCGAGCCAAGGCTACAGCATGGCCTCCTCTGGTGCTGACGGGACACTGCCTTCTACACCCAGCCCAGACCCCAAGGCAGAGGGCCAGGTGGGGGCGGAAGGGGTAGGCACAGGCATTCCTGGGCATGGCGGATGCTCGCAAGGGGCCTGCCCAGGACCCCAGCCCTCAGCAGTGGAGTGGGTGCTGTCTGGAGCCCAGGCTGGTCCGTGCCAGCACCCATGAGAGCTGCCCATGCCCTGCACACAGGTGCAGAGGGGGGCTGGCAAGGATGGGTAGGCCCACTTCCCAGCAGGAACCACAAGCCAGACCCACAGCAACTTCCCAAAGACAGCCCTGCCAGGGTCCCCAGGCCAGGGTCCTACCTCAATACATTTGCCTCTGCTGGGCCTCTTGAGACCCTTCCCAGACCTTGGTGGTTGGGCATGAGGGGAAGCCAGAAGGGGGGACCTCAGGTGTCTCCCTTGAGACGATCTGGATCTGATAGGAGTGGGAGGTGATCTCAACTAGGTAGAAGTCAGGGTGACCCACCCTGTGGGGCCAGGATCTCTGGTGAGTCCCCTACCCCTCCTGCTGCGAGTCCACCCCCCAGTCACACAAGCTGTTGCAGGAGGCCTTGGGCAGGGGGGCCAAGGCTGCCCCACAGGCACCCCCAGTGCAGATGGCCTCCTGAGCTCTGTGCCTGTGGGCTCCACAGATGCTGGCCTACCCCTGGCTGGGGACTGAAGGACATTGGTGCACAGAGATGCTGAGGATCTGCCCAAGGCCACCCAGCCAGGGTGGCATGCCCGAGTCCCAGCCCTCAAGTATGCAAGGCCCCTATATGGAGTCGATCCTCCACCTCCCCCCTTTTCCTAGCACTCACCCCACAGACCCACCAACCCTGGAGAGCTGCTCCAGAGAGTGCCCCTGACGCCAGCATAAGCCCCATCCCTGCTCCTGCTGATGTAGCCCTGGGCGGGGGGACCACCCCAAGAAGGCTCCCAACACTGGTCCTGGGTTAGAACCCCGGCCACCCAGCCATCCCGGCTCCAGAGAGGGGCTGCCAGATGCACAGAGTCCCCCAAGGGCAGCAGTCCACCTGGGGAGGGTGACATCAGTCAGCCCCCTGCATGAGCGAGCCCGGCCCTCATGCATCACACATCCCCCTGGTCGTACGTCCATGTGCAGCTGAGGACAAGACAGTGCCAAGCGGCCACGCTGCACAGAGCCCTGTGACATCCGGAGGCTTAATTACACAGATGGATTTTCTGGGCTTTAATTTAAAATCTTTAGGTCTTACCGGCTTCTATGAATTAAAATCAATTTTCACTGTGGGGCAGAGGAAGCTACGCTGACATGGGGCTGGGAGCTGGTGGTCCTGGGAGAAGGC
Source organism: Galeopterus variegatus (assembly GCF_000696425.1). NCBI lineage: Eukaryota > Metazoa > Chordata > Mammalia > Dermoptera > Cynocephalidae > Galeopterus > Galeopterus variegatus. The sequence goes on from NW_007726726.1 coordinate 123,896, forward strand.
CCTGGTGCTGCCTGGGGTCTGGTCACTGGAGGGCAGCAGGAACAGCCGAGGACTCGCCGGGAGCCCCGTAGGCCTGGGTTCAGCCTGGGCCAGCTGCTCAGTGCAACGGTCCCTTGCATGAGGTCTCCTTACGGAGTTTCCACCAGGACCCAGGCCTGGCGAGAGGTACTCATTGACTCATCTTTCTCAACCACCCTGGGCCTTGGCCCCAGGACCGCAATGATTCTCCTCTTTTCTGACACACCAGAGTGGGGGGACCACAGAGACCTCCCCCAGCCCATCAGGCCCCTGGTGTCCAGTCCGGAATGACACACTCCCTGGGGCCCCTCTGCTAGGCCTGGGTTCATCCATCCCACCATCCATCTGTACAGGCTGGGGACTTACAAATGAGACACAGGCCCCAGAGAGAGGCTTGGAAAGAGGTCCCAGAGCCCATCCCTGAGGCTCAGATCTGGAGAACCCCCCCAGCGGCGAGGCCCTGTCTGCTGAGGTACCCCTCAAGCACAGCGTCCACCTTGTCAGTCCCACACCCCAAACCCACAGGTCTCCAGGCACAGCCCCAGCCAGTGCTGGGCAGAGAAAATGGGTCCTGCCCTGGAAGCTTCGGTGGCGCTGGCTCCTTGGTCCTGCTGGGAGAAGTGCCACCTTTCCTCAAACTCTCAGGCTTCCTGCTGCAGACCACAGCTTCCCCTGGGGTACCTGGAACAAAGCCTCCCCCGAAGCCTCACTTGGGTCACTCAGCCCGAGCTGGCTAGAGCTGCAACACCCCCACCAAGCCAGGACCCTCAGGCCACAGCTGGGGGGGCTTTCCATGGGGCTGGGCTCCAATGCTCCCCATATGCCAGCCCCCATGGCAAGCCAGGGCAGCTCCAGTGGTGGCCGCTGTCCGTGGTGCTGAAACGAGCGTCCCACCTGCGGCCTGTCCTGGGCATGCTGGGGCTGGGGGACAGGAGCAAGCCCAGAAAGCATCAAGGGAGGGGCCTGGGCAGCTACAGCCTCGTGGCCTGGGAGCAGACAGGGCCCACTGGCCCCGACCAGCAGCACAGCTGCAGTGGCACTGGAAACCACCCCATCCATCTGCTCTTTCTTACTCAGGGAGAAAATGATATAGAAACAGGCTGCTCTTCCCAGACCCCGGGGTAGCTCCCAAGATGGCCATTTCCCCCTTGCTCCCCAGCGACCCAGCCTGCCACCCTCTGCTGGGTTGGAGAGATATCTTTTCTGGTGGGAACGCCCTGGGGGTGGGAGCGACCCGCAGCTGCTGACCTGGCAAGCGTGGGGGCTGCTGGGGGTGTTCGTGGAAGCCAGCAGCAGGTGCTGACGGCCGCTAGGCAACCATGAGATGCCATGAGATCCCCTCTTATTAGTGACCGTGGCCGTCAGGGTGCTGGGACGGGGCAGGGAGTCCACAGAGAGGCCTGCATGGCACAGGACTGTGTGGCACAGACCTGAATCCTCTTTGTTGACATGCAGCTCCCTGAGGCCCACCTGGACCTGCTGGTTCAGGGTCCCCCAGGCCAGGGCTCCCTCTCCCCCACCCCAGCGACTGACGCCTGGGCTAGAGTCAGGGATGAGTGCCTGATCACAATTCTACCACCACCTGCCCTCTCCCTTTCTGAACCTGTTTCCCCATCTGCACAATGGGGTAACAACACTTTTATCACTGAGATGCTGAAGGGACTCGTGCAGATCCCTTCTGTAAAGTGCCTGGCAGGGCCTCAAATCCCCTACCCCATTCCCGTGTGTTGACATGGGTTTGGCCCCTCCCCTGCTGGCCCTGGACGACACAGTTTCACCACGTTGTGGCCTCAGCGTTTGCAGGAGGAAGGGTCTCCGGGCGTGGTTGCTGCCCTGACTCCCTCCTCTATGGTCAGAGTGGCCCCCAAGCGGGATGTGTGGGGAAAAGCTTCCTGCCAGGCTGCATCATGAAGTCAGGTACAGATGCCGCAAAGCTCAGCTGCTGGGAGGATTAGAGGCACCGAGCTGCCCCCAGCCCCGCCCGCCGGCCCCCACAGCAATCTGCTCAGCCAGCTAAGCTCCATTAGGCTAAATCTGGAGCAGCTTGGCGTGAGCGTCCCTGAACCTGGGTGGGAGGCAGGGCGGCCCAGAGCCCCCCAGGACCCTGCCCCACCCATGGGGCACTGACTGCAGCCAGGGTCACACAGGCAGCTGGCTACCAAGCTGCCAGGCCTCTGGGGCATGTGCTCCCCTCTCCCTGTGGGCCCTTGTGGGGGAGGGGGAACCAAGCTTCCCTGCTCTGGGGGAGCGGGCACGAGGCTGGGGGGCCACCCCTCACCCGCCTGCTCTGCATTCGTGCCTGCTGCCTCCTGCCCCACCCCCATCCCCCCATGCCAGGCGGACACGTCCCCCTTCCTGGCCCTCATTCTCAGGAACACTCAACCTTAACTCTTCCAATTTGCTCAAGGAGAAAAGCATATGTTTATTCACGGGGGAGAAAAGCCCATTCCTGAAGAAAAAACAGCCCTGGCCCCAAGAGGAGGTGGAGGTTCGACCAAGCCCAGGCACACTCTGAGCAGGTCCGGGTGTCTCTGCTGGAGGCAGAGCAACAGCTCTGGGTCCACATCAAAGAACCCACAAGGGGCTGTGCCGGCTGCAGACACTGGGACTTGAAGGGCAGCATGGGAGACCCCCAGAACCAGCCCACCTCCCAGCACAAAGCACCACAGACCACAGCCTTCCTGAGCCTTGACCCTCCCAGCCGTCTGCCCACCATCCACTCAGGACCAGGGCAGCTCCATAGTGCCCGTTGGGGCCCTTGGGGGGCCCATCACACTCGAGTCTGTGTGGCCAGGCAGCCAAGGAGACCCCAGTGGCCAGGGTGTGGGGAGCCTGGGCGCACTGACGTGTTGAGAGAGGTCAGAATGGCAGGGTGCCGCCATTGACGCAGGGCACGCGACTGCTCAGGAGGGGCGGGCGCCGTCTGAACCAGGACAGTCACGCTCAGGACACACAGGGCAGGAGAAGTGGGGGCACCGAACCCACGTATGAAGAACAGCTGCACTGCAAAACTACCTTTCTCCAAGACACATTCACACACACGGTGCACAAAGACACAGGGAAGTTCGGGGATCTGCTTGTCCCAAGAATGCCATGGAGAGGGATGGGGCATGAACAGAGGGGACATGGGGACAGTGCGCAGTGACTTCCGACATTTACTCTGCACTGCTGCAGTGTGGCTTTCTGCACGGCGGGACCATGCACTGCGTGTGCAGCAATGGGAGTGCAGGTTGGGACGGCTGCTATGTGGTCATGGTGGGCTGTGGGGCCCCCAGGCTTGGCGACCACAGGATGCTCAGGGGGAAGCCCTCAGTTCAGCCCAGCAGAAGCTCTTACACACCCAGAGCAGGGATGCTACCTGGCCACCTGCCCTTCCTGCCACGCAGGTGACCCGTACCTCCCACAGTTGCCACAGCAACATAGACACAACAGTCTCTTCCTGCTGAGATGTCCCTGTGGGAGATGCACATTTTTATCCTAAACACCAAGAAGGAAAGGGGCCCTCTGTGACCAGCCTTGCATGGACAGGGACCCTGCAGGGAGGCTGGCGGCACATTCCCTGGACCCAAGGCCCTGGCACCACAATGGCCCCTCACTTTTTCTCCTGATACACTCTCACCGTTCACCTGACACCTTTCCTGAGGACCTGCAGGGCCCTCTATGGATGGCCAGTTCTGCATAGGACTCAGGCGGCTGCCAGAAGGAACCATGGACACCGCCTAGGACTCTAGCTCCCACCTGGGGGTACGTCATGCCTGCTTTAGATAACCAGAGGTGAGAGGCCAAGAAGACTACAGCCTGGCCACTCATCAAAAAGTTAAACAGAGTCCCTATGTGACCCAGCGACGCCACCCTGGGTCTACATCAAAGACAATGGAAAACTCTCAACAGATATGTACACACACGTCCACAGCAGCACCAATCACGACAACCAGAAGTGGACACAGCTCAAACGTGCACCAATAGGTGGATGGATAAGCAAAATGTGGTGTATCCACATAACAGAATGTTATTCAGCCATAAAAAAGGACTGAAACACTGACACATGCTACAACAGATGCACCTTGACTTTATGCTAAATGACAGAAGCCAGACACAAAGACCACGTTGTATGATTCCATTTATATGAAATGTCACAACAGACAGAACCATAGGCACAGAAAACAAATTAGAGGTTGCCAGGGGCTGGGGGACTGAGTGCTAATGGGTACAAGGTTTCCTTTTGGGGTAGTGGGAATGTTCTAGAACCACATAGAGATGGTAGTTACACACACCGTGATGCACTAAATGCCAGTGAGCTGTTCACTTTAAAATGGCTAATTTCATGGCATGCCAATCTCGTCACAATAATCATCGCAATCCATGTATGGGACTTTTTCTTCTGAACAACAACCCTGCTTCACTGGAGCCCTAAGCCTGCCATCAACGTCACTCAGGGCACCGTATGGACTGGGTAGAGACCCAGCACCTGGGCGGGCGGGGGGCCTCCTCCTCCTCCATCTGCCATGTGGCCTCCCATGGGGCACCGTGGCCCCCAACTCTGCAAGCTGCCTGCCATGTGGATGTGCTCCCCAGGATGCCCCGTGCCTGCCCCCTGCCACTCCAGAGTTCTCCTGACTCTATTACTTCCCGCCGATACGTGTTGGATGATGGCGCTTGAAACTTGCACCAGTGGGTCCAAACGCCCACAGAGAACGTGGGAACACAGAGGTCGCCAGGGCACATAGTAACTCCTACTAAGAGCTCACAGGGACGAGGGTGAGGGTCTCAGGGTTGAGTGGCCTGGGCTGGGGCAGGGGCTGAGCCTGGCCAAGGGGGTGGGCTGGCAGTCCATCTCCCCCTGCAAGATTTCCATCTTGTGGCTGATGGGGCAGAGGGTCCAGCAGAGTTCCTTGTGGATGGCCCCACATGCAGCACAAGCACAGCCAGCAGGGGGGACATACTTTCCCCAGGTGGCTGAAGACGATCACCCCACAAGCACTCTTGGTTAACTGATTGATTAGAAAGGTAACTAATTCATTAAGTCTCACTCTGGGTGATAGGATTCAGTCTGGGGTAGGATGTTTGCAGATCTTGGGGTCTCCCAGCAGTAGGACAGGAGCCTCCATTGGGGGACAAGGCACGCCAGACCACCTGGCACACGTGTGCACATGCGTGTACATGCATGTGTGTGGCTCTTGTATGTTCACCCTCCACGACCGGCATCTCAGCAGTGTTGGGGAGGCTCAGACACCGAGACCTCCTCTGTCCTCATCCCCTGTGTTGTAGCCCCCACCTGTCAGCAAGGACAGCGTGCAGCTTGGCAGACCCCTCCCTTCTTGGGCCAGGCTGACTTTCAGCTCCTCTGCTGCCCTAATGCCCAGCACCTTCCATTCTCTCTGCCGGAGGAGGAGCTCATTCATCCCCACAGCCTCTGGCACCGCCCACTCCTGAAGACCCCAGGCTCCATTCCTAGCCCCACCTGCTCAGGGTAGTGTCCCCAGTGCAGACAGCACCATCTTCCATGGACCAATCTGGTCTGGAGATGTCCCAGCAGGATGTCCTGGCTCTGCCCTGGTCCTGCCACACACCTCCCCACCCTCCTGAGCTACCCATGCTTGTGCCTCTAAAACAAAGAGCTGACCATACACACCTCTGCACAAAACTCTGCTGTGGCTCCCTAGTGCCCTGGACGCAAAGTCCAAGCCCCTTGGGCCATAACCCTCTGTAATTTGGGCCCAGTAAAGCCACGTCTGACCTCTCCCAGCCCTGGCTGTTCCAGGAACCCAAGCCTCTGCTCCTCCCCTCACAGTGACCTCTCCAGCACACTGGGTGGCTCTCCCCAGCAAGCCATAGGTCACTGTGGGTGAGGCCTGGAGGGTTCATGTTGGGCCCCAGTGCCTGGAGGGTTTGGGCAGGAGCCTCAGCTGGTGCAGGAAGGTCTCCCAGGCCGGGCACTCGGCTGGATCAGTGTGGGATCTCTGAAGAGGATGGGCAGATGGAGCAGAGCAGGGAGCAAACACCGGGTTGAGGACAGGCCTAGTGAAGGCCCGGCCACCAGCTGCAGAAACAGGGCTTCGAGGTAGATGATCTTCTGGAAGGGGCTGAGCTGGGCTCTGCATCTTGGGCCCCTCTGACATCAGGCTGACCTTGAAGTGGGCAGGGCTGGAGCAGCCTGGCCGAGACTGGGAGATTGAAACAAGAGGTCCTGGATTGGGGAGAAGCCAGGCTACACTTCAGCTGGGCTGGGTCCACCATGACCTCTGGAAAGAGCCCCCATGCCGGCCCAGACATTTCTGCAGCCACCCACCCCATACCACAGCCTGGCGGTGGAGCTGTCCAGGGCTGAGCTGGCTGCCACCCTTCTGGGGGGTGCCTGGGCCACTGCCCGCAGGGATGTGGGGAGGGGCCACTGCCTCTAGCTGGGAGTGCCAACCCCGACTTGGCGGGGCCCTGACATAGGGCCTAGGGGCTCAGGGCAAAGCTGGCTGCCCAGACCCCTGGTCCCAGGGACTGCCCCCCAGCATCATGGGGGAGATGACGAGACACCCCTCAAACTTGTGGGACAGGACAGCACCCAGGGAGCCCCCAGGGCTGGCCCTGTGTGCACCACCTCCCCCAGTGCCAGCTGCGACCCCACCACCCACAGGCACCAGTCCCTGTCTCCTGTGGGGGAGGGGGAGGCAGCCACTCTGCTCATGCAGACAGCACTGATTGAAGGAAGTTCCTCTTCCTCCCTGAGCTGTTTCCATGACAACAGGCTGCTGACGAGGTGAGAAGGAACCTCGGAGCTATCCAATTAGGGCAGGGGGGAGGGGTTCTGCAGGGGGATCCCGGGTCTCCCCATCATCCACTCGCCAGGGGCTGTCACAGGCCCACAGGCCGGGTTCCCTGAGGCTCAGCCCCCCACCTCAGGGAGCCCCTGCACGGTCTTCACTGTGGGAAGGGGTGGGGTCTCGAGAACCCCGTTTGTGTATGAGAAAGAGGGGAGGACGGGTGGGATAGGACAAGGGGTTTAGAAATGAGACGCTGTTGGGGTCATTGGCTTGCGTGGGCAGCACCGCATCTCCCACCTGTTCCCACCTGGGGGATGGCTCTGCCCTCAGGGCAACTCAGCCCCTGCCACCCTCCAGTCTGACCTTGTCCCAGCTGCTCTAAGCACCACAGGGGTGATGCAGTCCTCACCATCCTGGGGCCCAGTGGTGTCCCCTGCCCCCGAGTGGCCAGCTCAAGGCCATCCTGGGCGGGCAGCGGGTGGGGTCCAGGCCTCCCTCGGGGGCCACCTCCATCAGCCGGGAGACTGAGGTGTCCAGGGGCAGGACAGACACGCTGCCCAAGGACTTCAGCTTCCATGCACCCCGTGGCTGAACCCCTCACCAGGCACTCCTTGGCCCGGCCCAGGCCAGGAGCTCGGCAATGCCAGCCATCACCCACACCCCATTAGTTGACAGGGGACAAGGCCTCCTGATGCCTGGGGGTCTGCCCTGGTACAGGCATGCCTGCCACACTCACTCCCTTTGTCCAGGGATCAGGCTCTCAGGAACTGTGAGCTCTCCCGGCTTCTGCCCTGTCCTCACCCACTGGCCTCTCCCGGCCACCCCCAGCCACATTCCCCATGTGCTCTGAGCCCCAGCTGGCTTCCTGCTCTGAGACTTCACTCTGCCCAGACCCTGATGTGGGCAGCCCTCTCTCCCATGGCCTGGCCCAGGGAGTGCAGCCCGAGATCCAGTGGCCGGCCTTGTGTGACTCACACTGGGCCAGGCTGGGGGTGGGAGCGAGGGGAGCCGGCCAAACATGGAGCTGTTTGTTCTTGCAGGCAGCTCGGGGTCACGGGGGACCTGGGGGGGCCGGGCTGACTGTGGGAGAGCTCCTCCCCCAGCAACCGAGGGTGCTGGAGCCCACTCCCCACAGCAGCCTGCCACCTGCGGGGTGGGAGATCCCACTCCACGAGGGGATGGCTCCAGCTGCCAGAACATTCCTTCCCATCCCGAGAGCTTCTTCCTGAGCCAGCAGCTTCCTCCGCTTCCCAGGCAGCCTTTGCCTCCTGCCTGTGTCTTTGCTCACATGGTCCTCCGCCCTGGCACCTCGGGCCCACCACCGCCTGGGCCTGAGCCCACCCCAGCAGGGCCGCCCACCCTGTCACGGCCAGTGCCTGACCCTGCAACACACTGGGTGGGTTGAAATTACCGACACCCCCACCTGGGGAATCACTGAGCTCACCTGGACAGGACACTGTTCTTGCCTGGGGGATAGGGATGGCGAAGAAGGGCAGGCAGCTCCCCACAACTCCAGCCAGGAAAGGCCCAGCCAGCTGGGGGGTGGGCAGCACACAAAGCCAGGGCCCGGCACCAGAGCTAGCCTGTGCTGTGTGCACACGTGTGCATGGGGCCCATGAGTGTGCCAGCACAGTGTGTGCACAGGCACCAGAGACATGCAAGTCTGGATGTGTGATGTGTGCGTACACCGCCTGTTCCTGCATGTCACGCAGGCCCTACACACGTGTACGACAGGAGCACCCATGTGCACACACACATATCCTTCAAGGTGCTGGCCTTGAAACAGGGCTGGACCTTGGTGCTTCCCAGGGAAGACGCTCCCCCATCCCCAGGGACTAAAGGAAATGTTTGCTCGCACAGACACCATGGAGCCCAGGCACATGCCTACAGCTCCCTCTAATTGTGCACAATTTTTAAAATCATGCTAATTAGGAACAGTGCTAATGTGTCTGCTTAGCTCTTAATAAAGAGCATGATTCAAAACCTTCTTAAGGTATAATTAGTGGAAAAGCACCTGATCCCACCCCTCTGGTCCCTGTGCCTTCAGGAAGCCTGGCTGTGCAAGCTGAGAAGCTTCAAAGAGAGCCTGCCCGCCCCTTGGTGGCAGTGTGCAGCAACACCAGCGAGCTCCTTGGGGGTTGCAGCCACCCAGGAACGTTCCTGCTCCAGACTGGAGCCAGAGCCCAGCCTGTTTCTCTCCCCATCTTCAGACCCTCTGTGACACAGCTCTGGCTCAGTTCCCACAGGGTGCATCCAGGGCTTGGGAGCTGCTCCTAGGACAGGGCCTCCCCCTTGGGGCCAGCTTTGTTCTGGGAGCAGGAGGGGAGAAGGACTGGCCTGGCCAGCTGAGATCTCCCTAGCCTTACCCCTGCCCATCTTGGTCCCCCGTGTGTGGGGCTCTGTGAGCCCCCCAGGCCTTGGCAGGGAAAGGCGTGGGCAGAGGATACAGAGCCTGGAGGGGACCCTGGGGGAGATGACTGCTTGCCCAAGGGGACAGGCCTGTGAGGCCTGCTTGGGGCTGGAATTCTCCAGGCCAGAAATAACTGCCCAAGCACCACTGCACAGCTGCCAGTGCCCGAATTAGAGGCTCCACGGGAGGGAGGGGGACTGGACACTCAGTGGTTTCTGTGTGAGGGAACCTTTCCTTTAGTCCCCAGGGATGGGGGTAGTGTCCATGGGAACGTGGCCTAGAGCTGCCCCCCACCCCCCCCACCCTCCGGGTCTGGCCAGGAATCCAGTGAAGGTGCCATGCTGAGACCCCTCCTGCAGACGATGGACCAGCATCATCTGACCTCAGCAGACTGGCCATCTAGGTGGAGGGCTGGCCTGGGGGCGTCCAGGACTGGGATGTCCCATGGGACCTGGGTTGACTGAACTCTGGCCTTGCCCTGCCCTGAAGGGCCTCCCTGCAGAAGCCACAGGCTGGCCAAGATGACAGGCCTGGGAGGTGTCTGGGTCTGGTGACTGAGGAAGGAGTAGCCCCAGTGGTCCAGCCAGGGGGCTATTGGAGGGGGAGCGCAGGCCCCCACACAGCAGCATCCTGGCCCCACGTGGCACCCACTCTGCAGTCTCTCCAATCTGCTGCTTTGTCTCTCCCACCCAGCCCACCACATCTAGGACCCACCTCTGTCCTGTACCCCCGTTTCCTTCCATCCCACCCCACACAGGGGCCGAAGGGGACCCCACACCCCAGGAGAGCCCAGGCCAGGAGGGTACTGCTCCCTGCCCAATGGTGGTCCTGAGAATGGACCTTCCCCATCCCCGGCCGCCACCAGGCACCCAGAGCCAGCGTCAGGACATAGATTGTGTCTGAGCCTCGGAAGGTGCAGGCGGCTGGGGTGGGCATGGGCCACCCAGCCCCCTCCCTGCCTGGCCTCCAGGGCCACCATTCTCCAGGCTCCTTTGGACAAGTCCTTGGGCTCCCACAAGTGTGTCTGTGGTTAAGGCACCTGGAACACCTCCTCCTTGGCCCCTGCTCTGCCCCCAGGCATGGGACCCTCCTCCCAGCCCAAGGTGGCCCCAGTCCCTCCCATCCTGCTGGTGATGTCCTTCGTCTCCATCTTGGTGTAAAAACCCAGCTCATATTTGTGACACATGGGGTCTTGTGGTGTGGACATACATACACCCATGCATGTCTGGGAGCCCAGCTCACCCCGACACACAGGCACACAGACCAATATGAGTGTGGGCCTCTGGCAGGCTAACTGTCCATCCATGGCAAGCAGGAGGCCTGCAGCAGGCAGAGTCCCCATGCCCTTAACCCACGGGGCTGTCCCTGCAAAGCCTAGCTTCCCCACGAGAGTGAGCATTGTCTGGCAACTAGGTGTTTATCGAAAAAGAAGGAAGGAGAGGCCTCGCACAGCACCTAGACGCTCCGCACAGCACTGTGGAAGTCTCCCTGCCCCCGTCAGACTTGCCAGCCCCCCACCCCAAGGCCTGGGTCAGCCAAGGCCTCCTTCCCTTTGGGGGAGAGGGGCACCCCAAGCCTAGTGGCTGAGGTCAGGGAGTCGCCGACTTACCCTGTCCAGGGGCTCCTGAGTCCAGCCCCCACCCATACAGCCACAAGATACCCCTCCCCACCAACCCGGGGGGCACTGGATAAACACACAGAAACCCCCCACAGGAGAATAACACCCAGGGGCCCGGGGCCGGTGTTTCAGTGATTTCACTTTCCAGGCAGGTTGGGGCGCAGTGTGCTGGGAGGGCTGAACCTCCTACCAGCTTTGGGGTCTCCACCAGGCTCACACGCCTTCCACAGCTGGGCACCCACCCATCCCGCATCCGTCATCACTGTCAGGCACCCTGTCCTGAAGGCCCTGGGACATCACCATGACCCCATTAGAGAGGGCCAGCCCTTCTGGGCCCCTAGTCTGCAGGGAGCTGTTTATGGAGATCCTGGGTCAGCCTGCCATGTGCAGCCCCAGGAGGATGTCCCAGCAGAGCCCCAGACCGAGGGAGGCCCCACCCAGTGGGCAGCCTCTAGAACCTTCCAGACAAGTCGTGGGTGCTGGGAGTGGGGTTAGTCCTCGACCTCTCAAGCAACCCCACGCCAGAGTTGGCTGCTGGGAATCTGGGCACAGGTGCTGCCTGACCCTGGCCAGGCCTCCCCTGGGGGCTGCAGCCTGAGACCCTCGTCAGGGCAGCACTGCCCAGAAGGCCATCCCTAGGCACCAGGGACTCCTGTTCTGGCCTCAGTTCCCTGGTGACCTTGAAACAAGCTGTGTCCTCTCTGGGTGTGCTGGCCAGTGCAGAGCCCTAGAAGCCCCTATGGCCCCCAGCAGCCCCTTGCCTACACCGTTTACCACCCTTGGGTTCCGATCTGGCCTCTACAGCCCTTGTTCCTTGTCTAAGCTGGGCTTCTCCAACCTTGCATAGACTAGGACCAGCCTACAGGGCTGCTGGGAGAGTCCCTGGGCCTGGGGAGGGTGGAGAGAAAAGCCTCAGCCCCAAAAGCCAGAGGAGCTGGAGGCCATGGACTTGGTTGTTCCCACTTTATGCAGTGACAGAGGCCCCAAGAGAAGCTCCAGGTCACACATAAGCTGAAAGCCAAGTGGGGTCTCCTGCCCCCTGGGTATCTCTTCCCAGCCCTCAGGGACCCTGTGCCCAAGCAGTCCCCCCAGCTATGCTGACCCTGGGCTCCAGCACCTCCCTCTATGCCCTGAAGGCCACTCTGGCTTTGGAGGCTGAAATGCTCATGCCTGGCCTCGCCCCCGCCCTCCCCCCCACCGGTGTTATTAATAAAGATGACATTTAAAAAGGACGGTCCAGACCCTCGGAAAGTCAGACTTAGTGCTGGACCTGGGCTCAGCGTCCGGTGCGGCCGTCCCCACCTCAGCACCTGGCCCTGACATTTACATTCTGCAGCCGCTGTGTCCTGGAAGACTCTGCCCAAAGTTCAGGGCTGAGGGCTCTCCTTGCAGCCAGCGTGGGGGATGCGTCTGACCCAGGCTCCCCTTGCAGTCGCCAAGGCCCAGCTGGTGGTTCAGGGTCACCACTTCTACCTCATGTACAAGGGCCGTGTTCTGACTGGGTGGTGGTGGAGGAGCCCTGGTGTCCAGACATGCAGGGCACAGGAGGGGTATCTTAGTCTGCACAGGCCACTACAACAAAAATGCCACCGGCGGAGCGGCTTCCAAACACCGGAAGTTTGCTTCTCACGGTCTGGAGGCTGGAAGCCCAAGGTCAGGGTGCCAGCCCCTTGCACTGTCGGTGCAGAAGGGAGGACCTCCCAGGGGTCCCTGTTCAAACAATGGTCCCATCCCGAGGCTGCACCCTCATGACCTTTTCTAATCCTACCACTTCTCAGAGACCCCCTCCTGACACTGTCACACGGGGGTAGGGTTAGGATTAGCCTGTCTCCTCCTGCCCCAGCCACCGTCCCTGCTTGGTCATCCCCTCCCAAGCTCTTCCCCCATCTCCTCTGCTGTGGGCTGAGCCATGTTCCCCCAAATCCATATGTTGCAGTCCTGACCCCCAGGACCTCAGAACATGACTTTATTTGGAGAAGGGGGAGTCTTTACAGAGGTGATTAATTTAAAATGAGGTCATATGGGTGGGCTCTAATCCAATAGAACTGGTGTCCTTACAAAAGAGATTAGGACACAGACACAACAGAAGGATGACCATGTGAGGACACAGGGAGAAGACACCGTCTGCAAGCCAAGGAGGTGGCCTCAGAGGAACCAGCCCTGCTGACACCTGGACCTCGACTTCCAGCCTCCAGACTGAGAGACAATAAATGTCTGTGTCTAAGCTGCCCAGGCTGTGTACGGCAGCCTGAGAAGACTAATGCACCCTGAAAGGGCCGCAACGTCCTTCCAGCCTCCTCCCTGTGCTCTGGTGGGTCCTGCCTCACCGCCCCCAGGAATTGCTGGGGCAGGTTTGGCCACGAAGCCCTGTCCCCTGAGCTCCAGAAGCTGGGGCTGGGGTGGAGACTTGTGAAAGGTGGCTACCGGGATAGAGGGATGATCAGACGGTGCTTACTCCCCAGCCGGGGTGGGCCCCACTCTCCTCCTGGCATGGCTGTTTTCCTGGTGGATAAACCGAGGCTCTGGGTGTAACCTGACAGGTCAGAGAGTCTGCACACCTGGCTGGCCCTGGGACCCCCACCAACCACTCTCTCCTTGCTGCCCCCCAGTGGCTGGTCCAGGTTGCTCGTGGATACTCACACCTGGCCCCCCCATCCCCTGAGGGTTCCCACGGATGGAGGGGCCCTGCTCCCTGCTGCCTCAGGCTGGGGGCCACCGGCTAAGTCTGAGACCCCACTCTTGGGCTCCCCAACAGCAGCCTGGGCCCATCACCACTGGGCATGGTGCAAAGAGCTTGCCCAGCCAGACCCTCCCCAGCACCCCCGGGTGTCACATGCAGAGGCAGGCCTTGTGTGCTTCCCAGGACAGAGGTGGCCCTTGGCTCTGCAGGAACAGACCCTCCCAGACCCAAACCCCTAACCTGTCTGGGCCTCGGCACAGCTGGACTCACAGCAGGTGGGGCGATTCCAAACCATCAACATCACAGCTATGCCCCAGGCCTGGCACCCCGCACCCCAAGACAGGGGAGGCTGCCCTTCAGGTGCTAATTAGAGCTCTATGTGGCAGTTTGTCATGAACAGTTGGGGTGGTTCTGGCACAAGTATTTCAAACCACACAGTATTTGTGTTTAATGGGTTGAAATTCTCTAAGCCTAGAAACCAGCTGAGCTGTTATGCCAGCCGATTTGCAGGAGAGTGAAAGTACTGCATGTGGGGTCTGTCAGACGTGGCACCCCCATGCCTGGGGTGCAACACTGGAGCTGGGGGCTGGGCACAACCTCCCCGCCTGGCCTCAGGGGCTGCCCCCGGAGGGTGCCCAGATGTCCTGGAAGCATCGCAGTCTCCAGCCTGGGGTGGATGGAGGAATCAGGAGCAGAGGCCAGGTTGTCGGGCGGAGTCACTGGAGGGCCTGGTGGGAGGAATGGGGGGCCCAGGGTCTGCCTGACACAGGCGTCAGCCTGGCTGCACACTCTGCTGCTTTGACCTCCCGAGTTCAGCCTCGATGTGCCTGTCACCTGCAACGCCCAACCAGCTTCCTGCCTTCAGAGCACTCCTAGTCAGCCCTCAAAACCCACACCAGGGGCTCCTCCGTCGCCCTTAGAGGTTTACTGAGCACCTGCTGAGTGCTAGGGACTGCCCCATGTCCTTGGACGTAAGAGTAGATACCCGGACTGGCCTTCACCCAGCCGGGTGCAGGTGGACAGTGAAGGACAGACATGTGATCTCTCCAGCAAGAGACAAGTTGACATGGGGTAAGGGAACCAAGAGTGGCCCAAGCTTTAGGCCTAATGGGGGAGCCTCGTGGCTGTGGGGGTGGCACGTCCTGGCCGGTGCCAGGGCGTTGTGGTAGGAGCAGGTGGGGTGTAGACGGAGCAGTGGGGAACCTGAGGGACCCCAGGCCTGATCCTGACACCACTGCACCTACAACCAGGATTTCATGTGCAAACCCAGAGACTAGGCCTACTGGGGGATGACGGACCTCACATCATGTGGGGCTGTGGACGTGAACCTGTGCACAGTAGGGCCTCAGTGTCCATGGAGCAAGCACACAGTAGGGCCTACACACACACTCACACGGCTGTACACACAGTGGGCCCCGATGCAGAGACTGTCCACCCAGCTGGCCTCATGGTCCCCCAAGGTCCCCCCAGAGCTGCTGGCCAGGCTGGTGGGGGCGGGGTGGGCATCTCCCATCGGCCACTGACCACAGCCCAAGGCCCTAGGGAGTCTCGAGCTCATCCTGGCTCCCCTCCAGCTGCCCATGTCTGAATCGATCTCCTAATAACTCGATCCATTATGTCGGATCGGAATTCTTGGAAGCCAGCAGGAAAAGGAAAGCTTCTGTGAATTGTCTGAGCCTTTTTTTTTTTTAAACTAACAATGGGGCGCCTCTCCCCCCCCCAGCGCGGCAGGCTGTCCACGCTGTCTGCTACGGCATGTTCTGGAAGGTGCCGGTTGTTTCTGTTGGGGGAGGAAGCCTCAGCCCTGGACTGAGCAGGGTCTTCCCTTACAGAGCTGTTGGGGCCCAGCCCCCCTTCCCAGCTTGGCCATGTCCCAGCGTCCACCCCCTTGAGTCCAGCCTGGCCCAGGCAGGCTGGGGCTGCCCACAGCTGCTGGAATCCTCTCACTGCCCCCCGCCCCCAGACACAGCCCCCCACAGGTGGTGATGAGCTAAATTTACGTGTGGCTGCTGGAGTGTTACTCCCGTTTCCTGGGCTGCGGGTTCCTCGGAGGACAAGGCACATGTGCCTTCTGGGGTCTGGCTCCCATGGGTGGGCTCCGGGAGGGAATGGGGCCAAAAGTAAGGAGAGAGGGACGTGCCCAGCCCTTGAACATAGTGGTGGCCTCAGGGCTGGGTAACCAGCCAGACCTTTCAGCCCAACAGCCCACCGCAGGGACAAGCACACAGGCTGGGGGCCCACAGGAGCTCTGCCTGTCCGCCCGCCCCTCTCAAGCACGGAGGACCTACCTATTAGGGGGCTCTGCTGCAGTCACCCTCTCTGGAAAACAGGACTCCAGATACCACGTTCCCTCACGAGGAGGCGCCCTGGAGACTTCTCACTCGGGGGGGTCGCAGCATGGGCCTGGGTCCCCCACCCTCTCTCACTCCCACCCGCACACAGCACACTGGGCTGTCCTCTCAGGCCAGGCAGGCAAAGAGTCAAAACAGTAAAACGATGGCCCTCTTCTTGCTGAATTTTTTTGTGTTTTAGAAAATATAGCTATTTCCAGGCTGGCCCGTGTCTCACTCGGGAGAGTGCGGTGCTGATAACACCAAGGCCACGGGTTTGGATCCTATATAGGGATGGCTGGTTAGCTCACTGGCTGAGCGTGGTGCTGACAACACCAAGCCAAGGATTAAGATCCCCTTACCGGTCATCTTTTAACAAAAAAAAAAAGAAAAGAAAAGAAAATATAGCTATTTCTCATAAAAGAATGCATTAACACAGAGAGAGTTGGTTATTGTTTTTAAAAGAATTAGTAAATAAAAATTTCTTAATTTCTTAGGTTTTAATACTAAAAAGGCTAACAGTGAGAAGGAACCATGTCACAGAAGCTCCTGGGGGTCTCAAGTAACCTGCACAAGTGTGCAGGGGTCCCGAGACCCGAGTTTGAGAACAACTGTTTTCGAGGGCTGGAGAGGGGACAGCTCAGCTGTTGTCAGGAAACCACCCTCAGGGGTCTGACCCCACCCCCCACCTCCCACGGGGCTCCTGCCCCATCACCAGCACCCCTCCATCGCTCCTCCAGGCCCGACCTGTAGCCTCCCGGGCAGCCCCACCTCCTCACAGGCCAGCCCTGCACCTGGCACCTCTCAGACACCCCGGGGGCTCCAACGTGCCCCAGTAAACACACCTTGATACCCCGACATCCATGGAGGACAGAATCACTTCCCAGCCCCCATCCCAGCCACACAAACCCCCGGAGGCTCCCGTCCCATCCCAGGCAGGTCAGTGCCCCATGCCTCCCCCCAGATGTCACCCCTACTGGGGATGTCCAACAAGTTACCCCAGGGCTGTGCCCTGCACCCCCTGCTGACAGCCGACAGTCTGCACAGGTTGAGAAATTCTCGACA
Organism: Galeopterus variegatus; assembly: GCF_000696425.1. NCBI lineage: Eukaryota > Metazoa > Chordata > Mammalia > Dermoptera > Cynocephalidae > Galeopterus > Galeopterus variegatus. Next base: position 140,772 of record NW_007726726.1, read on the forward strand.
GGGGTGTGGGGCAAACGCCGCGCACTGGCTGCGCTGGGGAGAAAAGGGTGGTCTCCATGCAGGACGCTCACTACACTGAGGGGCGTTCTCTGTCCCGAGGCTGCAGGAAGCAGGCTCTGAGCAAGCCGACCACTTTAATAATAAATCATTTAATTAGGGAATCCCCGAGCTCCCCATCAGGGAACCAGCACAGTGTGGAGCCAGGGCTTGCGGGTTACCTGCTATGCCCGCATCTTGGGGTTCCCTCTGCAGAGCTGGTGCTGCACGTGACTCAACACACATGTACATATGTCCTGTCCAGGGCTGCCACGGCTGCCCAGCACAGAGTGGCCCCAGTGCAGGGTCAGGGACAGCTCTGGCTCCAATGGGCTTTGAGACAGGATGGAGCAGAATGAGGAGGGGCCCGGCAGGGCCTGGAGGGGATGCAGGGCGCAGCCTCTGCCTGTCAGGGTGTCCTTTCTACACGGATAAGGAAAGGCTGAGGACACGTGCTCTCGGGGATCCTGCCCCCTACTCTCTGCCACGCTCCAGGACACAGCCAGGGGGAAGGATGGGGAAAGATCCTGTGCCAAATGGACAAAGCACCTACTGTGTACAGCCCACTACAGCCTGGAGAGCCTCACCTGCTTCAGCGCTATCCTGGTGATGCTCCCAGCAGCCACAGGCCACTTCAGAGCTCAGTGAAGGCTGGGGACACCAGGACCTGAAGCCAGCTGGGCCCTGCCCCAAAGCCCCTGAACTGCCCAGGCCATTGCCTGTGTGGTACCTGGACCCTGACCGCTGGTCCCAAGCCTGCCATGGCTTGTGAAGTCATCCACGTGGGTGGACGCTGCCCCTACAGCCTTGTCCAGCACCACTGGAGGAGCCAGGTCATGTCTGAGCAGTGAATGGATGGACAGATTGGGCCCGCATGCCGAGTGGGGGGCCAGCATGGACCCATCCATGGGCAAGAACAGCCCAAAACAGACACTGTGGTCCAAGGTGATGGGACCAGCGAGGGCTTTGCCGGGAGGAAGAGCAAGGGGACTGGTCCCTCAGGCTGAGGGGACAGCCGGGAGGCGGGAGAGGCATGGCTGGCCCACACGTGACCTCAGCACATGGGAAATGAAACGCGACCCGCCCGCCAGCCTGGCAGGGCTCCTGAGGACAAAAGCAGGCTTGTTATTCCTCTGGTTTTCATGGCAGCCGAGGAAGTTTACCGCAGCCACCAAGAAAATAAAACCCCACCGCGGCCCCCTCCTCCCCATCCCCTTTCTTGACTCAGATTTCATTTCCAGAAGCTTCTGTGCCCCCAGCACCCAGGGTGAAGGGTTTGCGATTTGGTTTCTCCACTGGGCTGGCTCCATGGACAGGGGCCTGGGGCCAGCAGGTGGGCTGCGTGGGCGGCTTTCCAAGGAAAGCTCATCACCAACTCGTCCTCCTGCCTCCTTGGAGGCCCCACACACAGACCCAGGCCCTCCTCCAGACCTCCAGACCACAGCCACCTGGGAGACATTTGTGAGCAGGGGGTTTCTGAGCAATGCAGGGGCAAGGAGATGCCTTGGGAGGGTGGGGGCTTTGAAGCTTCCCCAGAGTACACCCTGGGGGGATGTACGAGGGGTGGAGGGCTCAGCAGGGGAGCGGCCTGGCAGTGGGGCCAGGACTGGGCTGGTGGCTGAGTTGAGGCTGTGTAGGAAGAGGGGAGAGGGGGCTGGGGCAGCAAGCAGCCTCTCCACTGGGTGCGGTGCTAGGGGAGCCGGTGGGAGCTTTGGGCAGGGGGTGGAGGGCAAATGGGATATGGGGACCTCCCCAGCTCACTCCTCGTGCCACTCTAGCTTCTCCGGGACTGTCCTGGGGCACCCGAGGGGCTGCCTCTGATCCCCAGATCATGGCGAGGACACCTCCCAACTGTGCACACCGCTGAGTGAGCGTGGGGACCACAGAACGAGTGCCAGCTCCAAAAATAAAAACAAAACATACAAGTACGTGCCAGAAAGGAGGGCAGCAGGTGGCAGCCCCCAACATTGGGTTATGACCCCCCACCCAAGGAGGGGTCCTGGCCCTGTCCCCCACCCTCTCCCCTGGTGCAGCCCCACTGAGCCCAGGTGGCTCCCACCCGAGGCCAGCTCCCCTAACCCCCAAAACCCTCTCTCAGAGGATGTGGGGGGCATGGGGGGGGGACACACACACTCGGTTGGCACAGCAACTGGGAAGCCAGCCCAGGACTCAAGCAGATCATTATGCGCAAGAGAGAGAAATATATTTCCTAATTAAAGTTGGAAAGACAACATTGATCGGAAGGCGGTCATTAGCGCTCGCGGAGGGGCCCAAGCCCCCCGCCATCCAGGGCGAGCGGCTCCTGCTTTCACACCCTGGTTCCCTCCCCCTCTCATCTCCCTCTGCCTCTCCCCACCTCAGTCTCCAACTGCTGAGTCTGCCCAAGGTTGCCACCAGATTCCACGGAGCTCCCAGCCCAGCTGGCTCCACCCCAGGGAGCCCTGCTCGGTGGGCTCAGATGGCCCCGCTCCAGCACAAACTCCCTGTCTCAGATAAAGGCCTGGAAGGCGTGGGAGGGGACTGCCCCCCACAAAGAGGACTCTGTGATGGGAAAGGATGGGGAGGCAGTGCCTGTTGGCCTGGGGTGGCCCTTCAGGGCCTCATAAAGATGGCCACCGGGAATGGTTGGGTGGGGGTCCAGAGGCCAGGCCCCTCCCCCAACACACCCATGGGCGCACCCTGCACCCACCCAGCATCTGCAGGCCAGAGGCCGCCCCAGGAGGAGCAGGGGGGCTCGGCCCGCACTGCCTCTTCCCACCAAGACTTCAGCTCTGCACATAAACAGTCTAAATTAGGAATTAAAACATCCCTCGATCTCAACCAGTGGACAGGCCGTATTTCAAACATGCAGGAAAACACCCCGGCTCCCGCTGCTGTGAACCTGAACTTCCTAACGTGACTTTGCAGGGTGGGGTGTCCTGGGTTCAGCAGCCCCCAATGTCAGGACACACAGCCCCACTCGCCCCGAGGCCAGGGACCAGGCCTGGGAGGGAGCCAGACAGAGCCCCCACGCCTGGCCTCCTGGCTCTCCTGGAAGAAAGCACCAAGACCCTGTGAACTGCCTCATGAGGAAAGGCTAGGACACTGACCAGCTGGCCCGGGGGGGGGGGGAACAGCAGCCCAAGGGTGGGGGTCCTCCCCATGGGGCAGGCTAGGGAGTGAGCAGCCCCAGGCCATCGATGCGGGATGGATGCGGTACTGGGAAGGGAACACCTGCAGGAGGCAGGGC
>NW_007726726.1:144056-160774 GCF_000696425.1 Galeopterus variegatus
GCCCCCGGGGCTCCCCGGAAAAAAGCCCCAAACCCCTTGGAACTGCCCCAAGGGGAAAGGGTGGGACCCTGACCCGGGGGCGCGGGGGGGGGGGGGAACAGCAGCCCAAGGGTGGGGGTCCTCCCCATGGGGCAGGCTAGGGAGTGAGCAGCCCCAGGCCATCGATGCGGGATGGATGCGGTACTGGGAAGGGAACACCTGCAGGAGGCAGGGCCTGGGGGGTTTGGGGGCCCACCCTCAGGCACTGCCCGGCCTTGTGGAGGGCAGGAGCGAAGGAACAAGACAGCCTGGGGAGGCCCCTCAGCCCACAGAAGGCCAACGCCCATGTCCAGGGTGGCTGGTCTGGCCCCTGCCCAGGCTGCCTGGTCAGGGTAGCCCCTTGAAGGGTCTGAATTCCAGACACCAGGGGCTCCACCAGAGTCGGTCTGTGGGCTGGGAGGGCAGGTGACGGGGAGCCTGGGCAGGTCCCAAGGATGCCACCTTCATATTGGGAGCTGGGGCAAAGGCTGAGGAGGGAGGAGGCTGGGTGGGTTGGAAGAAAACGTGACAGTGCCAGTAAGTCGAGCCTAGAACTGCAGCAGCCTCAAAAGGAACAGGCCACACAGGCACCCGTGGGGCCCAGACACCCTGGGCAGTGTTGATGACCCACAATGCCTGGCTCCATGCGGGGCCCCCACTCACTCCAGGGCTTGAGGCTGGCCTGGCCCCCCACATGCATCAACCCAGCTCTCCAAGGCTCTCGCGCCTGAGGACCACCCAACCAGTGTTAAGCCAGCTGGCTCCATGAGTTGCAGGAGTGGGCAGGGGCGTAGGAACCAGGGAAAGCCACCTTGTTTGCTCTGGGTGCCTGCTGGCTAACCATGCACTGGTGTGCAGGGTCCACGGCAGCCACGGGCTCGGGGAATGAGGCCAACCTCTGCCCCAGCAGCTGACCCTGGGCCCATGCTGCCAGCCCAGGGAGGGGCTGCACAGTGCCTAGATGGCTTCTGATCTGCCGCCCACCCAGACAAATGGAACAAGTTCCAGACCCCATGCACTCCCAGCAGGAGTCTCCGTGCACCCCAACCTGGGGATGCCTCTGTCCATCTGGAACTCAAGGACCCAATCCCATATCCCTCTCCTCAGAGACACTGCTACCCTGGATGACCCAGCCTAAGGAAGCTTCCGGGCCTGGGGCAGTGGGGACCAGAGACATGGAGGAACCATAGGCAGAAAAGTCCAGAGCTCTGGCTGTCTGCAGAGGGAGCTTCCTGGAGAGAAAGCTCAGAGAGCATACCACAGCCACCAAGCTCAGAAGTTTGGGGACAAATGCTGGAGCTGTCAGCACATCAGCAAGGACACAGGTAAATACCCCCATGCCCCTCAGGCTCACTGCCACCAGCAGCAGCCCTGCCCCTGACACCCAGGCATGGGGGTGGGAGGCAACTCAGGGGCCTCCAGGCACCACCAGCACCAACCTAGAGCCAGGTGCAGGGTGGGCAGCCAGACCTTGCAAGGGATCCACCTGCTTCAGATCTGCACAGCAGGTCTCAAACACGCGAGTGGGGGAACAGAAGGTGAGGAGGACCTCAGAGTGTCTCTGTGCACTTCCCTCCCACCAACAGGATGGGAAGTCCCTCGTCATGGGGGACGAGAGGGAATTCTGGTCCACCCCTTGGCATTCTGGTGCCCCCACTTGGAAAATGTCTCTGTCCGTCACTGTGGCTCCTCCCTGCAAGTCTGGGGACAAGCAGCTGCCTCCAGGGGGACCCATAGCCACAGGCAGCCCCGGGAGCACACCCAGCCCCTCGGGCAGGAATGTCCCATCCACTCATCTAGGAAGCGTTTGCTGAGCACCTACTAAGTGCCAGCACCTCCAGGCCCTGCAGACACAGTGAGCCACACTACCACCCACCCTCACAGACCCTCTTTCTAGCAAAACGCCTGATGCCACGGGCTCCAGGTACCTTCTCTGTTTTCCCCACCTGGGGGACCCCACGTGTGGGCCCTGGAGGAGGGGTGAATTGGTCAGGGAGCAGGTGGGGGCCTCAGGGTCTCTAATCCAGGAGCAGCCCTGAACACACTACATCTCTTTATGTAACTTGGGCAGCGGGCTCCTCCGGGCTAGGCCAGCAAACCAGGAGCTGGTGGGGGATTAGTGACAGGCGTCGCCATGGCAACCTGATTAGTCAGAAACGCATTGTGGTTGGGAGTGCAGTGTAGGCCTTCTGTGGCTCTGCAAAGGTAAAAGGAAACCCCAGAGATTCATTAGCAACAAGTTCCCATGGCAACCGCACCAAGCTCATTAATAATTTTTTTTTTTATTCCAAGTGTGGGTGTTGAAATTCTCAGGAGGACTGATGGAGGGACGTATGCAGAGAAAACACACGCGCCAGCTACTCCCACCCGCGGCCCGGGCGCCACCCCGACACCTGCCCATGCTCCAGCTGTGTGCCAGCACATAGAGGTTCCCCATAGCCTGGGGCGGTGGCAAGCCCCTGCCCACCAGGGTGGGCTATGGACCCAAAGCAGAAGGGACGCTCATACAAGACCCACTGGGCAGGGGCCGGCCCCCCAGGGAGACACCCCGAAGAGTCTGCAAGGAGGGGGAGGGGCCGTGTCCTGCTCACATGGGCAGCCCCCAACTCCACAGACTCAGGCTGGGTGTGGTCCCCAAGACGACCACAGAAACAGTGGCTCAGAGACCCAAGTCAGGTGGGGTGAGGAGTTAACAAGCAGGTGCTGCTTAGGAAAGTGACTAAACAGAATTCCCACGTGACCCAGCAATTCTGCTCCCGGGTGTACACCCAAAAGATCTAAAGCCAGGGTTTAGAACAAAACCAGCGCAGGAACGTTCACAGCAGTGCTATTAACAGTCAAAAGGAGGAAACAGCCTAAATGTCCGTCAATGGAGGAACAGAAGAGCACGAGGCGGCCCATTCACACAACGGAGTATCACTCAGCCGCGAAGAGGACTGAGTCACTGACACACACTGCAGCACAGACAAACCGGAAAACATCAGTAGAGGGAAAGAAGCCAGACACAAGGACACATGCTGTGTGATTCCATTCACAGGAAACACCCAGAACACGCAAACCCGAAGATACAGAAAAGGGCCTGGTGGACTGCAGGGCTGGAGAGCGGGAGAGGCTGCTGACGGGTACAGAGTTTCCTTCTGCGGTAATGAAAACATTCTGAAGTCTACTGAACAGCACACTTCATGTGTGAATTGTGTGATGTATGAATTACACTTCAATAAAACTGTTTGAAGAAGCATATGCTGGAGTTGGCCTGCCCGGCCCCGAGTCCTGAGTGCCAGCTGCCCTCTCTGCACCTCCGTGTCCCCACTGGCAGGACGCACGAGGGGCTTGGAGCATGGGCAGGGGGCCAGGCTCCTGCCCTGGGGCCACAGAGGTGACCAGAGGGTCTGGCCAGCAAGGTACTCCTGCGTTCTGCTTCGGATGCAATTGTCCCCGCCAGATGCCCAGCTCATGGGGCACGAGGCACTCCCCATCCCCAACCCCCTCTGGCCACTCCTCCGGTCCTTGCCTACCCAAAACAGAAAACATGCAAATAACAGGAAGTCCCTGCCAATTCATGAACAGGAACACGCCCCCTACTGCGTCAGTCTGAGAATCAGTCTCAGCCCAGGAATGTGGTAATTCACAATTAAAAGACAAAACAGGCTGGCTGGGGCCATGCGGTGTGCCCGCCACTCACGCCCCACATGGGTAATAATAACCCGGTGGGTCCAGGCACCAGATGCAGCCAATTACCCAACTAGGAGTGACAGAGCCTGCCCATGCAAGGGACACGGCAGTGCGGGCTGCTCTTTCAGACCCAATGGGAGGGAACCAGCTTCCAGGGAAGGAAAGAGATGCTGGCGGGGTGGGTCTGGGAGGGAGTCCAGAAACACTGCTGGGACTCAGGGACAGCGGCAGGAGACAGGGTGAAGCAGCCCCACTGGAGGTGCGTCCTCTCCATGCTGGCCACCTGGCAGGGTGGTGGTGGGGGGCGGGGTGCCCTTCAGGGCTTTCCTTCTGACTCCCTGAACCCCCCAGGCCCAGGCACCCCTCGGCCCAGCAGCTCCACTGAGCCATGCTGGCACTGAACCAGGGTTCAGGGGTGGCGAGGCCCTGATCCCTTCCCTGCACCCATCCGGCCTCTGCCCATACGGCTCTGAGACCGCTCAGCCCTCTCCCTCCTTATTCATGTGACCCAGATTTTGATGGTAGATTGGGAAAAAAAAAAAGGCTCTGGAGTATCAAGGAAGAATGAGGCCCAGGAGTGTCAGCAGGCCCAGCTTTGAAACAAAAACTGTGGTCTGGGGTCTGCCCTTGATGGCCTCTGTCCCCAGGCCCACCCAGGGAACCTACCCATGCTGCTGCATCGTGCTTTTAGAAGTTTCCTCCAGATGATGGCATGTGCCGCCTGCCCCTCAACCTTCCTCCTGCCTCCCTGGCAACTGTGGCACTGTGCTCAGTTAATGAAGGGGGACACTCAGCTGATGGGGGCCTTGGTGGGGGCATTACCAGGTGGTAGTCCGGTCCCCCTGGCAACTGTGGCACCGTGCTCAGTTAATGAAGGGGGACACTCAGCTGATGGGGGCCTTGGTGGGGGCATTACCAGGTGGTAGTCCGGTCCCCCTGGCAACTGTGGCACCGTGCTCAGTTAATGAAGGGGGACACTCAGCTGATGGGGGCCTTGGTGGGGGCATTACCAGGTGGTAGTCCGGTCCCCCTGGCAACTGTGGCACCGTGCTCAGTTAATGAAGGGGGACACTCAGCTGATGGGGGCCTTGGTGGGGGCATTACCAGGTGGTAGTCCGGTCCCCCCACATCTCCATCCTGCTCCCAGGCCCAGACACCCTGGCCTCCCACCGACACTTGCCAGCCTCCATCCCACCCAGGATGTGCCATCGGCGGGCGCCTTCTCCGCACCTCCTGCCCTGAGCCCCCTCCATGCCCCAGACAGGTCCCTACCCCCACACAAGGCATCCTCCCCATCATAGAACCCCCGTGGAACCAAACAACACTGAGATCAGCCGCCTGCAGGACACTCCCACTAGAACAGGAGCTTGGGAGCCTGGCCTGCCACCTCAGAGGCCAAAACACACATCCCCAAGCGAACAACTGGGTGAAGAGGTGACTCCACCCACAGCCAAACACCGGCACGGGGGCCACAGGCTCACCCCACACCTCCCCCAGAGACCAGAAAAATGGATGGACTCCCCAGCCCTGACCATCTGCATCTCTTGTCCAACTAAGCACAGGCAGCAGCTCAGAAAACCCCAGATCCACCAGCTTGACCCAATAAGGGCCTTGCTGGAGCTCAAGGGCTGGATCCCACAGAAGGGGGCCAGAGAGGGTTTTGGTAACAGGTGTTATTCCTGAGCTTTGAACTGCACACTGTCCCACTCCGTACCACCTGAGCTGTGTCCAGCGTATCCACACTGTATATGGTACCCGCCCACTGATCATTTAGTAACCGCCTCATCACCAAATCAAAGAGACCGAGTATACGTAGGTTTCCCCACTAGCTGAGGCTTCCGGTACTCAATGAGGGACTTGGAATGTGTCCCCAAGGATAATGGGGACTCCTGTGAGTCCCAAATGTTGCATGTGCCATCCTCACCCTAAAACATTCTTTGTGGTTCATGTGGATCTCAAATGTAACCAGGCATCCTGGGTTCTCTGGCAATGGGACACGGGCTCAGACCCACAATGGCATCTGTGGGAGCTTCATGGGCTTCCCAGGAAGGCGGGAGAGCCTGGCACGCCTGTGCCTCAGCCTCGACACAGACCTGGCAGCCAGCCACACACGCTCAGACCCCCAAGCAAAGCCGATGACAGGCCGTGCCCCACCCAGCGGCTCCTCAGCAGGGGCAGCTGAACCAGACAGGGCCCCTTGCAGCCTCGTGACACAGGGCGGGAGGATCCCAAGACCTTGTGGTGGTCACACCTCCCATCTGTAGTTGTGGTGACACAGCAGGCGTCCCCAGCCAGGGCCTCTCACCCAGCACCTGCTCAAGGCACCTTGAGGACATCGTGAGCACTGGCGCAAGAGCCTGAGGCCCGCGGGTCCAGCTGGTTTGAGGCAAGCCAGGCAGGGTGGTGCACTGAGCCACCCTTGGGGACAGCCTGGGGACCTGGCCAGAGCCAGGAAGCCGCTCAGCTTGCCCAGCAGCCCAGGATGAGTGCCTGTCCATCTTAATGAGGCGCCAATGCAGGCTGACTCACTGGACTACGGCCTCGGGTTGGTGTCCTCATCCAAAGACAAAGGGACGCAGCAGGGAAGGTGTGAGGTGGCCCCAGGCAGCCCAGGCAGGCAGCAGCCACTCCCAGGACACCCTGGTGGGAGTTTCCGGACTCTGTGCTGTGTGTAGCTGGGTCCTTCCCTGGTGATTGTGAGAGGCATTTCCAGACTAGCCCTCAGAGGACTCGTGGCCCAGTGTTAGACACCCATGCCACCTCTACTCCTACACCAGGTCTCTGATCCCCACCAGGCCCCACCCACAGGGAAAGGCTGGGCAGGGGCCACCCTTCTACCCTTCAGACAGGTACCAGGGCCCAGTCTCCAGCCTCACAGCCAATGGCAGAGCTGGGCCAGGACCTGGACTTTGAGGTGCCAGCCCAGACACCTGCCCACAAGGGAGAGGTAGCTGCAGCTTCTCAGGGTGCAGACAAGGGCCCCCACAGGGCAGGCTTGGTCTCACCCACCCAGGGCACAGAACAGAGAGGGTAGGCAACAAATCCAGGGACACACAGCAAATACAGGCATTAGACACACCGTGAAGTCCCAGACAGGCAGGAGCACCCAGCCACTGTCCCCACCACAGCCCACCTCTAGGGCTGGGTCCAAGGCAGGCCCAGGGCCAGGCACCCATAGGACAGCCATGAGGACAGGTGCTCTAGGGATCTTGGGCCACTGGCCAGATGCCCAGGTACCTACCTCCCACTTGTTCTTGCCAACCTCCCTGACCAGCGGACACCTCCTCTGAGAAAGCCCCTGGGCTGGGGTGGGGGCAGTGCTCAGCAACTCCTGGTGACCCGCACCCCCAGCGCCCACAGGAAGGGACAGGGAGGAACCTCTGACCAGACACAGAAACACAGGCACAGCACGGGCTGCCCTCACTGATGGCTCAGAATGGCCGATTTCATGGTTGATTCCCCTCTCCCCGGGTGGCCCCGTTCCTTGTCAGAGGAGCCTGACACGGCTCGTGTCAAACTATGATTTATCCCAGAAGGGGCTGACTCCATTAGCGTGGCTGAGCACCTCCTGCTCCTGGGCCGTTTATCTCCCTCTGGGGGCCGAAAGTCCTAGGATGCAACTGGGCAGGGGCACACAGGTGTGCAGGCCATCAGGGGCGCATGTGGGCTGCCAGACCAATCAAAGGGTCCTGCCTGCCTCCCCAGCTTCTGGTACCGCCGGGGTTCCCTGGCCTTCCTTGGCTGGAGGCCACATTGCTCCCGTCTCTGTCTCAGTCCTCACCAACGTGCTCTGTGTCTGTCTTCTCTTTTAGAACACCCTCTGTGTAACTCAGAGACCACCCTAATCCAGCAGGACCTTAGTTTAACTTGATTATTTCCACAAAGACCCTATTTCCAAATATGGCCACATTCTAGGTTCTGAGCAGACACAAATTCTGGAGGACCCCCACCGAACCTGGTACAACACTCTATATGTATCATTAGTACGTGGAGATGATGCACCTCCCCCCACAGGGCTATACCCTGGACCCTGCAGCAGCCAATGGCCAGGCAGCCCAGACCTCCCCCAGCTGCCTGGGAGACCAGCAGTGGCTTGAGGGATACCTCAGGGGTGCTGGGAGGGTGGCCCTGGACATGGCCTCAGGCCTGGCACCAGGAATGCCATGTGCAGTCATACCCCTGCCCAGCCCCCACGCCAGGTGGCTCAGCCGACACCGATGCCTAAGAACCTGAGTTGGGGGCTGGCTCCTATGATGCCGCCCCAAAGGCCATCAGGGAAGACTGCTGGTGGCCGGAAAAGCCCAGCTGTGGCTGAGAAAGCCCCTGCCTCCCACGCCAGCCCCAGGTCCTTGGGGACCTTCCACAGGGAGACCTGTGAGCTCAGCCACCCACCCTCCACCCTGGCAGGATTCTGCATCACTGAGCCAACTGCAGGACTGAGTGACAATGGGGGCATCCAGCTTGCACCTCTGCTGCACAACTAGAGGCCAGGAGGGCTACAGCCCCATTTCACAGATGAGAAAACCCAGGCCCAGGAGGTGACCTGGTCCACAGAGGTTCTGCAGGAGCCAGGAGCAAGAGGCCCAGCACCCACCTCCACTAGCCGGCCTCAGACTTCAGGGGCATGAAGTCTGTCCACCCCGAAGGCCCTGCTGCCATCTGGAAAACCCTACCCCTGAACCTTACCCCTTCTATTCACGTGTCTGATGCTGCACACCCTACGTGCAGGATGGAGTGAGGGGACCTGGGAGGCCTGGGTACTACTCAGAGCTGGGGACAGGGCGGGGAGTGGCCCCAGGCCCCCACTGACTGGTTGCTGCACTGGCCGTCTGTGAACTGGATTGGGTTGACAGCCTCTGTCCCTGGACTGCATCTGGCCCCTTCCACACCCAATCCCAGGCCCCCCGGAAAGCCCCGTGTCAATGACTGAGGACAGTTGGAGGTGACATGATGGGGAAGCCAAGGCATGTGTGGAGGCCACCAGCTCCCTCCTTTGGCCAGGGGGACCCTGGAATCACACAAGCCCCAGCCCCTACCAGACAAGGTCACTAACTTCTGGGGCCACTAAAGACCATCATGTCCTAAAGAGGCATCAGGGTGTCCCAGCCCCATCCTCAGGCCAGTGAGGACCCCAGAGATGACCACCTTCCACCAAGGGCTCTGCCCAGGTGCAGACAGCTGGCGGGGGGTGAGGAGAAAGGACTAGAACAGGGGGGTGGACAAGGCAGGGAGCAGAGGCCCAGCTCCCTGATGGGGGCCACTGCAGCCAAAAAAGGGCCATTGAGCCCCTCCCCCATCCCCACCACGCCAGTGCCTGATCTCACCTGGAGCCCTGCCGCAGGGGGAGGGTGGCGCTGGCAGAGCCCAGGAAGACAGAGCACAGCGTGGCCAAGCTGGCGGCTGCCTGCCAAGAGCATCCCTGCACAGCCGTCCACTGCGCTTGCCCAGATCCGGCAGCAGAGCAGGGGGCTGTGCCCACCCAGGGGTACTGCTCTGTCCCCTGGCTCCAAGCAGGCCTGGGGTACTCACCCTGGCTCTGGCCCCCCCGCTGCTGCTGCAAGCCAGCTCTGTATGCCAGGGCCTCCACCTCTGCTGCTCACTCAGCAAATGCGCTTATTAACATCGACTCCCCATGTTACCTAAACGGTTCACCTACAGAGAAACTAAGTGTCACTCCCGCACAGTCACCCCACACAGGAGGAAATGGTGACAGGCCAGGTGAGTCCAGTTGGACTGGCTGAGGCCAGGCCTGGAGCGTTGGTCCAGAAGCAAGATCAGTGGTCATTGGGGTGGGGATGGGGGTGCCTGCGCCAGGTCTACACCCCCTGGGGTGGTCCCAGGGGCTGTTATACCCTGAGGGCAACCCCTAACTTTCAGAAGCACTGGGGTTTCCGGGTCCTCCCCCTGCCAGCCTAACTCCCAACTTGGGCAAAGAGGGCCCAGAGCTGTGGTTGAGGTTCTGCGAGGGCGCTGCTTAGGGACCCACCTTAGTCCTGGTCAGCATCACGTGTAAGGAGAGGAGCACTTGGGGAGCCCCTGAAATCCTCTGACATCCAAGACTTGTTCTGTGCCAACACCAGGCAGGGCTCCCTCTGTGCCACTGACCCTGCAGGCGCAGAAGCGCTACAAGGCCACAAAGGAGGCCTGGCGCCCCCCACCTGGCATGCTCTAATTCAGTACATCCATCCATGGTCCCCGCACATCAAACCCTAAGGCTCTGGCAGCGCTGCCAAACCTGCTTCTCCCTGCCAGCCCGAGGCCATCTCCTCCCCGCTGTGGAGCTGCAAGGGCCAGGGGCTGGGGACACCAGCGTCCAGGCAGCCACATGGCAGCAGCGGCACACCCCCTGCATCCCTTCAAGGAGTGTCTGTTCCACGAGGACTGTTCTGAGCAAAATGACGACGAGCTGCTACTCGGTCCCCATCTGTCATCTCGGCGGGCACAGCACTCGGGGGACGGTGCCCAAACCTGCTGCCAACTCCCTGAAGCCGGGAGGTGTGAGAGCAGCAGGGCTCCTTTCCTGCGAGCCCCCATCCTCCATGTCCGACCAAGGATCCGGGCCCTGAAGCGCAATGTGAGGCATGGTGGCCTGACCTCGCCCCCATTTCCTCCCAGGATGGGCAGCCAGTCTTTAGTCTGTGGCTTGGAAACTCAACCTGGTCCCTCATGACTTAGAGTTGTCCCGTGGAGGGGCAGAGAGCGAGTCCTCTCTGGGGCGGCAAGTTAAATACCCATTCGCGAGAAGCAGCAAGACAAAGAGTCCCAACCCGCTGTGCCCGCGGACATCTGCATAAATAAAGGTAACGGATCTCTCGCCTGACCTTGACGGCGCAGGGCCAAGGTTTGCACTTGGCGAGCAGAGTTGGGCTGTTTTGGATTCATCCCTAGAATGTTTGACAGGCTGGCCCCTCCCCTGCATTCCTTCACATCCTGACCCTGGGACGGGGAGTCTTGCCAGCAGCTCCCGGGAGCCCAGCCATCCTGCCCATGGTGCACAGGGGAGAGGTGAGGGTGCCCATGCCTGCCACAGTGACTGCCTCGCCAGAATGGAGCAGGGGTGTCTCAACGTGATGACCACCAGGTCCTTCCAAGAGCTGGTACCAGCCACATCCTTGCTCTGGGCCTCAATGGTGTGGGGACAGCTGTGCCTTCCTACCTCCCAGCTCTGCCCCCTCCCAGAGGAACATCCCCGGACCCCAGCTAGAGGCAGACCTGATCCTGGAGCCACAGGCTAGCCCATGGCCCTCTCCAACACCCTCATCTGCATCTCACCTCCTCATGGCAAGGCAAGCTCCTGAGAGCAGGCCCCAGGTCCCCATCGCACTGATGGTGGCCCACCCACCATGTGCACAGCCCTGCCCTGGACTCCCTCCTCATGGCCCACCTGCCCCTTACCTCCACTTCACACCCCCCACCTCAGGCCCTCTGCCTGTGCCCATCCCGCTGCCACCCCCAACACCCGGCCTCATTTCAAACACCTCCTCCCCCACAGGCCCATGCCCATTGCGCTGACACGTCTGGCCCACAGACCCCAACGGTCACCGTCCAGCCCATCCACCCTCCAAAGCACCCCCACCTGCCTCAAGCACCAGGCTGAGGTGGGCCTCCACTGCTGAATGGTGGACACTGGGCACACCAGCCACTGGTGGAGCTCCCCAGTTCCACCTCCACCCCCATGGGATCCTCCCAAGCTTCCAGCGGCGAGGAACATGCAGGGGTAAGGGGGAGGCTGCAGATCCTGACGTGGTTGAAGACCACACCCAGGGCCCCCCTCACCCTGAAAAGCCCTAGACAAGAAGAAGGGGCCCTGTGCCCAGCAACACCCAGAAACAGGCTGAGTGAGAGAGCCACAGTCAAGGCCTGCGAGACCTGGGACAACCCCGCACACGGTCCTCAGCAGGACCTGGACCAGGGGTACCATGAGGGCTTGGTCCACCTGTGCCTCACGCAGCCAGCACAGGGACTGTCAGCAAGTCCCAAAGGCACGAAGGTCACAACCCCACCAGCCCCAAGCCTCAGAAGCGGGTCCGGGAGTTGGGATGGTTCCTGTTAGGGCCCACCTGCTCTGGACCCCAGCTTGGTCTCCTCCTTCTTGGGGACTGAGGCCCGTGTCACTATGGCCCCTCTGCAGGGCTCAGGCACGCCAACACTGTGCCCATTCCCACAAGACAGGAGAGGCAACATCGCGTGGCACCAGTGTCTCCCTGAAGTGGGAGCTGACGACTTGCCAACGACTGCTCAGTGGACCTCCGCTCCGGGAGACGCACGCCTGGGCCTCTTCCCAATGCCCCTGTAAGGAGGTGAGTTCCGCCCATCAGTGGAAATGCCTCTTCCTCATGAAACCCCCCAGCACTCCTTTCTTGGCCCTGACCTTCCGTCCCCACAGTATCACCTATGCGGGTGTGGGGGCTGCCTGCCTCTACTTTGAGAGGAGTCCCACAGGCAGAGAACACACCTGTGCTTCACCTGGTACACAGTAGGTGCTGAATGCAGACCAGCACTTGCCCAGGGCCTTGTTGGGCAGTGACCCTCGGAATGCCACAGTGCTGGTCACTGGCTTCAGAGACCTATGGGCACTTGTGCCTGTAACTCACGCCACTGCCTCCCCCACTCCTCCCCCTGTCACAGAGCCTGGGGGAGGCTGGCCTGGCTGCTTGGGGGGATGGAGTGCCAGGGTGCCAGGACAGACACACAGCTGAGAGAAGCCAGGCCTCCGGACTGGGGCAACCCCCTCTGCTTTCACATCCCATAATTCTACCCAGGGAAGGATGGACTTCGGTCTGTAGGGAGCCTCTGCAGAGCCCCTCTCTTGACTTGTGGGGAGATGGCTGCTGCCCTGGGTCCAGGAAAACAGATGAAGGTTGACACCCAAAGAGATGGCCCAGGCTATCTGGCAGGTACCTGGGTGGAGATGGGGGCTTGGAAGCAGCCTTCCCCTGAGCCATGAAGGATACTTCCCAAAGGACGGGCAAGGTTCCAGAAGGGAGAGAGGAAACCTCTCCAGGCCAGGGGAGTGGCACTGGCACCGAGCAAAGAATCCCACCCTCCTGGGTGATCCCAGCTCAGGGCTCAGCCCACAGAGTCGCAGGATGGAGCGGGGGCCACCTGGTCCTGTGACCTCCCGCATACAAGGCCACCCCTCTGACAGCCGGGTTGGATGTCCTGAAACTGCTAAGATGGGTGATTCGTAGCAGTGCTCAAGAGTCCACGTGACACAAAACCGAAGAGGTGAGGACGAACTCCCGTCCCATCTACATGGGTCTATAGGGGAGACGGGGAGGGTAGGTGGGGCCCGGAAAGCCGGGACTGGCCTTTTCCAGACCAGTGCACTGTGAGTCCTCACTGGGATGCCCACAGCCACCTGGGCACCGGCAGCAGCCATGGAGCAGTGTGAGAGCAGGATAGCGTCAATTTTTAAAAGATGCCATTAGGGACTGATGTAGACTCGTCCAGCCATGCACCCCTGCTCCAGCTGGGTCATGACAAACTCATGGACTTCAGAGCCAGGCTGGGCTCAACCCAGCTCTGCCCTTCAGCAGCCAAGTGACCTTGGTAGGTCCTTCATCCTCTCAGAGCCCTGTCACATGGGGTACTTGGTGCCAGGCCCATGGCGGACGCCCCCCAGGGACCTTACCATCCCCAAGCCCCCAAGTGCCCCTTTTTGGTCCCTAACACCGCAATCTGCTTCCCTCGCTAACACGGGGACTGAGGTAGGGTCCCCCTCCCGGCCTCCGAGCATTCCTGGACAGCCCCGCCTGCCGGAGTGTTGGGATGCCGGCAGCTGCTTCGCAGGCAAGCACGGAGTCAGAACCCTGGGGGAGCCCGGGCAGAACATAACCCAGCCATGCGGGCTACAACACACAGATCCCACCCACCTTTCTCTATAAATAAACCTGTGTAGGAGAAACAGTACTCGCCCCAAAAGTTCTAGCACAATTATATTTTTAAAAAGCAAAGTAAATCAATAAGGATGAGGGCCATCCTCAGAAGCTCCTTCACCTTGGATCGGAATCACCTCCAAGGCAAAACCAGAACCCGTGTGTTCACTCATGCACGGGCCATCTATTTGGGACCTCCAGAAAGGCCAAGGCTTGAAGAAGGTCCTCCTCTGTGTACCAACTGCAGATCGAATCCCAGCACGGGCTGGGCTCGGCGGATGTCAGCAGGGAGTTTGCCAGCCTCCAGGGAGCGAGGAGCTGCTTTCCTGAGTGTGTGTTCCCTGAGCAAATCCCGTTATCCCTCCCTCTCAAGTCTATCCTCTGTGGGAAGCACAAAGGGCCCGCCGACACCACATCCACCTGCAGGGGAAACCAAGACCCCAGGAAGCACCCGCTTGCTACAGAACACCCCATGGTGCCTAGCAGAACCCCAGCCACACCGACCGCCTGCTCGCACAAAGCCACCCCTCCCAACTCCAGGAATCTGAAGAGCTTTGGAAAGCCTCGGCGTGGCCCACACGGGCTTTCCCTGCGTAAGCCAATCCCCCCACCTGTCCAGGCGTGCCAGCTTATTTTAGGTTCTTTCTGAGGCCCGACACCCACCCCCACGCCAGGGCCTGGCATCTGCTGGAGGTCAGCACCCGTCCCACGTGGCTGGGGGCTCTGACAAGCCACCCCGCTCAACAGATGCAGGGTTTCCACGGGGCCAAGAGTAACAGGATCCTGGGATCTAAGGTCCTCCTACAATGCTTCCCCAAGCTCGTGCAGAAGGGATCAAGGGAACTCCAAATCACTGGTTCTGGGGGGGTGGGTGAATCAAACTGTGCCTCAGAGAGCCCAAGACAAGGAGGGTGGGTGCGTAGAGGGGCTTCCTAGGGAGACCTGCAGCTCCGGCCCAGGGATGCTGCCCGAGGGCAGGCGGACGCTCCTCCACCTACCAGGGGCTCCCCAGGAACACCAGCGGATGGCCCCAGCTGCAGGGATGGGGCCAGCTTGCTCTTCCTGGTTGAAAGCTCTCCAGTACCTTCCAGCCCTCTCCATAGAGGAGAATGGCCACAGGACATCCTCCTCTTCAGGTCATGAAAGAGCCCAGGAATAGGGGCTCTGGCCTCAGGGCACTGCCAGCCCCTTGCCCCTCAAGAGCTCAATCCAGCTGCGTGAGGCTGCCCAGCCCCCACCATCCCTGCACAGAGCAACACAAACAACCTCGCTGCAAGTCCTCAGAGACACAGCCAACCCAGAACACCAGGGTCAGGCTCAAAAACTCCATCAGCCACGAGGGAACAGAGCGGCCAGACATAAGGGCTGTCAGGACAGAGAAAGTCCAGGCTCCACACGGCTCTTTCCCCTATCTGGTCAGCACAGGCTTGGCACAGGGATGGCCTCTCCTCCCGTCCCCAGAATCTGCCGGAACCGCCTGGGTGCCCCTACCTCACCCGGCCACACCACCTTCCCGCTAAAAGACAGTGGCTGGGTCATCTCCCATCTCCGTTCTGCAGGGAAGACCAACCTCCAGCCACCCTACAAGGTCATCCCCGCTCCTGCTGCCAGGGCCAAGCTCCAGCCCCCGAGGATGCCCACCCGCCACAGACACCATCCTCGGACAAGGCGGCCTGGGCCGAGCCCACATGCAGGCCCCACGGCCACGGCCACGACCCTCTGGCCACAGCGGCCCCCTTTACATGCAGACGTGAAGCTGACTCACCCAATGTTTGGATTTGAGAGAAGAGAAACACGGGTTTTATTACTTTTTTTGGTACAGATTCCTCCTTTGTATTTAATATTTATACAGTTAAACACACAAGGTAGGAAAATATATATACACACTGCTCTTTGCCTCTGTCTGTCTCCTGAACTCTGACAGGAAAGTTTTCAGGCACTGAGTCAATTTTCTCTCCCCAGGCCACCCACCACTCACACCCAGGCCCAGGCCAAGGGGCAGGAAGGCATCGCACCCACAGACCAGCCACTCTGGCCACCAGCTCTGAGGGGCCAGTGGGTAGGACCAGCTGGGACACAGACACAGGGCAATGCCCTTCTCAGAGCCTGCTGAACAGTCCCCAAAGGCCACCTACTCAGGAGACCACCAGACCTCTGTAGGCATCCCAGAAATGCCCCTGGCACCGACCCAACTCTGTTCTGGAACCTTCTCTGAATGTCTGCACCCTTCTCACCAGGAGCAGAAAGGGCGGCCCCTTCTTCTCCAGCCAGGGAAGGGACTGGGCAGAAGGGACTCCAGTGTGCGGTGCCAGACACCTCCCTACCCCCCACCCTCCAGCTGCGCATGACTTAAATCAGCACCAGCACCCGAGTTCAGCCTGGAAGAGCGAGTTCACAACCAACGTCACCGCCTCTCTCCGTGGAAAAGGACCAGCGAACCCCAGCACCTCTCGCAGGCCCCCGCGGGTCTCCGCGGCGCAAGGCACAGATTGAAAACTTTACTTCCCTTACTCCAGTTCCTTCCGGCCTCCCCTTCCCCAGGGAGGGTCCTGACTCAGACCAGTCGTTCAGTAAGCGGCGCGCGCGGGGGGGGGGGGGCGCGCGAGACTCCCCGTCCTGGCCTCCATCCACCGGGGCGCAAGGAGTTCCAGCCCTCCCTGCCGATTCCTCTCCTCTGCAATCCCGCGGTGGCCTGGCCGGTTGTCTTCCACCCTCCTCCGTTCCCAGCTGGCTCTGTAACGGGGACACCCTATTCAAGTCGAGAGAAGCACTCCTACTACCCCCTCAACAGCTCGCACCAGGACCACCTCTCGGAAGAGCGCAGCCCGCGCGCCCCTGACCTACACCCCAGTGTGCCTGGACCGCGCCAGCGCCAACGAGCCGGGGCGCGTGGGACGCACGTGGAGAGGGTCCTGCGCCCCGGACCCCCGCACCCCGCCGGCCCTGAAAGGATATGGGTTACAGACCAGCCGGAGACACCAGCTGCGCGGCCGCGTGGTCTGCCCGAGGCAGAAGAAAACGGTGGCCGCCAGCGCCGGGTACGGGACCGGCTGCTCCTCGTCGGCGCCCAGCTCCGGGCCGCGCTCGGCCGCCGGGCTCTCGGAGGGCGACGCGTCGGGCCCCGACCCCCGCTCCGCCTCGCACCTCGGC
>NW_007726726.1:161206-177018 GCF_000696425.1 Galeopterus variegatus
TGAGCCGCGGAGGCGGTGCCCCCTCCCCCAGCCCGCCGCTTTGCGCATCGCCCTCTTCCCCCATCACGACGCGGGAGGGGGTCGGCCGAGGGGGCAGGGACCGGGCGGGCGTGGGAGGCCATCGCGGCCGCAGCCGTAAGGCTGCGTGCCCCTCCCCCGCCGCCTGTATGTCCTGGGCCTGCCCCTGCGCGTGTGTGGTGGGGGGCGGGGCGCCCGTGGGTGGGATCGCTCCCCAGCACGCGGGCACGCACAGGCGGTTTCTGTGAACTTGTCGCCGTTTACAGCTCCCTCCTGCGTGGGACCTAGGGGACCCCGGGAAGGCGGCCAGACCTCCCGCACTCCCCACCCACGGTCTCGCACTGAGACACGCGAGGAGTCCTTAGATGGAGCACTGGGCACCCGCACCTGAGCCGGGCCCGCAGAGGGGCCTCCTGCCCCGGGTCCCTGAAAGCTTACGGCTGGGTGGAGGCCCTTTTAGACAGCAGGGCCCATGTCCCAGGGAGGGATCGCTGTACCTCAAGGTGTCAGCAGAAAAGGTCTGGTGCCCAGGATCCTGACATTTCCCCGTCTCAGGGCACCCCATCCAGGCCCAGGCTCTGAAGGGCTTTTTGTTTTCCTGGGACCACTCTTCTGCCATCACCATGGAACTTCAGCTCCAGGTGTGTTCCTCCACATCCCAGCCAACAAGGGGCTCCCTGGATCCTTACATAGGGCCAGAACACACCTGGGAACCCCAGACCTGGAGAGGCTCTGGTGGGGCTGCAGCGGCTTCCGACCTGGGGGGCAAGCTGCAGAGAAGTGGGGCTTCTGATGGGTGGGCCATGTTGTGGGAGGAGATCAGTTCCTGGCTGCTGGGGCCTGGGAAGGGCACACAGCACCCCCCGGGAGGACACAGGTACTGGAAGCAGGAGTCCTGGCCGCTGGGGGCAGGTCCTGGGCAGTGGCTGGCACAGGCCGCCTGCTGCTCAGCAGCACCTCCTCTCGTATGTGTGAACTTTTCAAGAAAAGTAAAACATTTACTCTATTTCAATGCTACTACTTAGTGGTGGACGGCCAAAGCTGGTAATTAAGGTCCTCAGAGCAATTAAGGCCCCAGCCACGGAGAATTGGGACCCGGAGAACCTGGGGCCTAGAACACGGCCCCAGGGGGAAGCTCCGGCAGGTGAGGCAGACACAAAAGCCAAAGCAAGGTCCTAGGCAGGGGTTGCTCGGAACCCCTGGTCTTTTTCTGAACACCTCCCTCTCTAAAAGTTAGGGTGAAGCTTAAGATTCTAGCTGGGGGCTGTCAGCGATTCGCTGGTCAGATATTAGTTGGGGGTTGACAGTGTGCCAGGCCCTGGGTGGAACTGGAGATACAGCAGCAGTGACCACTAGACCCTGTCCTTGTTCCCAGGAGTTTCATTTGAGTGGGGAGGCAAGCCACAGACAGGTGCATGGTTACAAGCTATGTTAAATGCCATGGAGGGCCAGGACAGACTGGAAGCAGGGGACCAACCTTCCCTGAACACAAGAAGACAACCGAAGAGGAGCAGGGGGTCTTTCTTGCAGCAAGAGCAGGCTGTGCAAAGTCCCTGTGGCAAGCACGAGAGAGCTCAGGAGTGGGAGAAACCAGAACGAGCCTGGGGCAGCCATGCCATGACCCAGCCACAAAGTGGTGGAAGGGGGGGGGTGAGAGCGGGGGCTCCTACAGTGCCCTGTGGGAGGAAGCTGGGTGTTATTCTAAATGCACTGGCTGCAGCCCTCCCCTGCCACTCTCTGTCCTCCAGTCATCTGCAGAATGGAAAGGGCCATAGGCTTTTAAAACAGACATTACTTTTTAAAGAAAGCATCTGTAATCTGACAAAGCCTATAGCCGTCAGGCGTCCCATGGCCCATTTACAGACTGGTGGGGCTACGCGGACACCTGGAGGGGCATTTTCCACCTCAAGGTCTTCCTCACAGTCTTCCGCTCCATCGAGCCCATCTGAGAACCTGCCGGAATTGT
The DNA here is from genome assembly GCF_000696425.1 of Galeopterus variegatus. Classification (NCBI taxonomy): domain Eukaryota; kingdom Metazoa; phylum Chordata; class Mammalia; order Dermoptera; family Cynocephalidae; genus Galeopterus; species Galeopterus variegatus. The sequence goes on from NW_007726726.1 coordinate 163,191, forward strand.
CCTTGCAGGGCTCTGTGTCCCCTGGGAGGATGTTCACGGTCTCTTGTGTTCCCAGTGTCCTGTGGGACCCACGCTCGCAAGCCTGGAACATGGACGCCTACTGCACTTCAGTATCAGTCAGCCGAAGACAACTCGGCGGAGGCCGGAGTCCATTCGCTGGAGGGTGGGGACACCTCCATGTGAAGCAGAGGCTTGGCATGGAGAGAGGACATGAAAAGCAGATAATAAGTTGTTATGCAATGAGAAAATCACAGTAAAAACAATGAAACTGAGGGCCAGCCTGTGGCTCACTTGGGAGAGTGCGGTGCTGATAACACCAAGGCCACAGGTTCAGATCCCATATAGGGATGGCTGGTTAGCTCACTTCGGAGAGCTCGGTACTGACAACACCAAGTCAAGGGTTAAGATCCCCTTAAAAAAAAAAAACCAAAAAACAATGAAACTGTGATACATTCACATTGCTTAACAGGAATGTTAAAAAGGGATGAGGCATGGGACGATTTGGAAAATGGCATTAAAATTGCTTAATTAAACAGTACAGAGTGTTCAGATATATTTTTTAAAATATTCCAGGTCTCTGGAAAATTTGGTTCTGCTTTTTGTTATTTCTTTTTTTTTTTTTTTAAGGGCAAAGCTTTTCTTTGACAAAAAGCTGGGAAGGGGAACACATGTGTCGTTGGTTCAGGCAGCAGGAAGGGGACAGGAAAACTCCCCCATGGGAAGGATGCTTGCGGCGTGGGGCTGGGATCCTGCGCTCCTCGCTGGGCCCAAAGCCCCCGACAGCCAGTGGTAACCCACTTCCAGGCCCCATCTCTAGACTGTCTCCCAAGCCAGCCCATCGGGGTCCCCAGCCCTGCCCCCTCAATGGCCACTGCTGGCCCCAGTCTGTTCCCAGGCTGTAATGTGGCTCTCTGAGGGTGGCCACATGTCACATATGATGTTGTACCCATGACCCTACGCATGTGCCTGTCTCCAGGTGGATGGAGAGGAAACATAGTGACCTCAAGGCTCAGAGCAACTCTGGGGCCCTCACACTCTTCTGGGCGTGGCACAGGGAGTGTGGCTTCGAAGGTGGGGGACTGGACTCCTTGCAGGTCACCAATCGATCCCAACCTCCCCTCACACCTCTCAGGGGTAGGAGGGTGCCCAGAACAGTAGGGTCCAACATGGTATTTTTTTTTTCAAAAGGTGACCGGTAAGGGGGTCTTAACCCTTGACTTGGTGGTGTCAGCACCACGCTCTCCAAAGTGAGCTAACCGGCCATCCCTATACAAGGATCCAAATCCTTGGCCTTGGTGTTATCAGCACTGCACTCTCCCAAGTGAGCCACAGGCTGGCCCTCAACATGGCATTTGAAGGGACTGGTATGTCCCAAGTCACCCTGAACTGAGCCCTCTTTGGTGCCCTGTTTCCCTGCTGTAGATGGTCCACTGGTCCAGCGGCTGATGTGCCATGAGCTGGACCAAGGACTGGGTGGGTAGAGTCTTCTCCCGGCTGCCATGGCTGTCTCTGCCTGAGGTCTAGCGGGAATCCCTTCTCCCAGCCAGCTCTGGAGATCTTGCTGCTACCTGCAGCCTGTGAGCCAGAAGCAGGCAGACACCTCTTGCCTCCCCAGGACCGCATCACCAAGGAGCCCAGCCCACTGCCGCCTGGACACCAGGCCCAGAGGCGCTCCCCTCAGTGTGCGTGGGGCTAGAGGCGTCTGGGCCGCTCGCCCACACAGACCTGGGCCCCTACCCTGCTGGGGTACCTCTGGTGACGGGCGTCTTACCCCAGTCCCCCGCCTGCCCTGTCCCAAGCATTCTCCACCACCACTGGGGCTCAAGGGCCACCTGGGAGGGAAGGTAACCCACAGTGGGATGTCAGCTTGCCGGCCACGAGAGATAGCAGCAGTCCTGCCCACACTCTGTCCCCAGCCCCCAGGACAAAGCAACGAGCTGAACGAAGGGCTTTTGTAAATGGGTTTATTTTCCCTTAAACTCACGGTGCCCTGTCTGTATGGCTGTCCAGCAGACAGGCTCCATATAACATAAGGTTCTGCACTCATCTTCAATGCCATGCCTACAAGATCAGCCTGCTCTGCCCCAGCTCATGCCCCAGACAAGCCCCTCTGTGTCCATTTCCCCCACCCCCGGCCCAGCTTGGCCTGGCTCCTCTGCCTCCTGTCCCCACAGGGTGGTGCTGGACCGGAGACAGGAAGGGGACAATACCTGGGCCGTGGGCCTCCACCCCCCACTGCCCCTGTCTCCGGCTGCAAGAATGGGCACAACCCATCCTGCTCACAGAAAGGGTCGCCAGATTCAGCAGATGAAAACACAGCCTGCCCAGTTACCTTTGAATTTCAGACAAATAATGAATCATTTTTAGTATAAATATATCCCATGCAACATTTGGGATATTCCTGTACTAAAAACATTTGTTTATATCTTAAATTCAAATTTAACTGGGCGTCCTTTTATCTGGTGACCTCCTTGGGACAGCGGGAGGTGAGGTGCTGTGGGCCCCTGAGGGGTAGGAGTCGGGTGGAGCAAGGAGAGGGTGGGGACCCAGTTTCTGGGTGAGCCGGGTGCCCTCCACGGGGCTGCAGGACGCTCCCTATGGCAGAAGCCAGGTCCAGGCAGCGCCAGGAGATGCCCCGCACAAGCCAGTGCCCGGTTTCAGGGTAAGTCGTAGTCGGCTCCTGCTGCTGCAACAGAACGCCACAGACCAGGCGCTGATGAACAGCAGAAACTTAGTTCTCACAGTTCCAGAGTCTGGGAGTCCTAGATCGAGGTGCTGGCAGATTTGGTGTCTGGTGGGGTCCCCATAGACTACACCTTCTCACTGCGTCCTCACCTGGTGCAGAGAGAGAGAGAAAGAGAGTTCTGACTCATCTCTTCTCGCAAGGCCCTAATCCCTCATGGGGGTCCCACCCACATGACCCAACCACCTCCTGAAGGCCCCACTACCTAACACTGTCACCCAGTTGGGGGGTAGGATTTCAACATATGAATTTGGGGGGACAAAACAGCCAGATCCCAGCAGGTGCTCACCCCAGGAGCACCTCAATACACTTTGAAATAGCATGTACCTGGGGAAGGGGGTGCTGAGCTGCAGGGGCAGGTGTGTCTGTGCATGGCCAGCACCGTGCGAGTGGCTCACCCCTCCCCCCAAGGCTGACCATATTTGGTCAATGTGGGGAATGGCTTCAACAGGAGAAAGTGCCATAGGCTATCCTGAAGCACAGAACGTCTTAGACCTCATTCTGCAATGGTGGGGAAACTACAAGACCCTTGAGAGACGGAGCAGGTGGGTCTCCTTTGCTCAGTGTCTGGTAGACAGTAGGCACCCCAAACTGTGCTGGGGGTGACCTCACACCCTGGGGCAGGGGTCCTGGTGGCTGGCTCACTGGCGAGCACCCCATGTCCTTCCCAAGGGGACTCAGCCTGGAACTCATGACATTTCATTGTCTAGAGTTTTAACTTAGCAGTAATATTTTTAAAGTTCCGATATTAAATGATTAAGATCTGTGACTGTACTGACTGCAGAGTCATCCTGTTTTATTGCAGCTGGGTGAGGAGTGCCGCTGCTCGACGGTGTCTAGGTGCCTCCGCAATCACTTCATCTGGGAGTTGCCCTTTCTTGACTTTGGTCCACCCCCACTGTCATCTGAATAGACTGTGGGGTGGGGGTTGGGGGTGCAGCACAGCTCCTCTGTCCCCAGGTCTGGTCCCTGGATACTGTGAAGAAGCCCCAGCCTGAGTGGTGGCCCTTTCCCACCCCCCAAGGACATGCTGTGGAGGGGATGCAGGCTGAGACTGGGCCTGGGGAGGGTGCTGCGGAGCAGCTGGGCTGTGTGGGGACCCATGGGTCACCTGGGGGAACGGAGGCTCAGGGCCCTTCTCAGGCTCTGCAGACATATGGTCTGGGTTCAAATTCCAGCTCCACCACATCCTGGCTTTATGACCTCAGACAAGTGTCTTGACCTCTCTGAGCCTTAAATCTTCTCTGGAAAATAAAATTTGCATCTAATAAAAAGTTACCATAAACTGGCAGCTCCTCAAACAACTAGAAAAGGAATTACCCTGTGACCCAGCAATTCCCCTCCTAGGTGTGTGCCCAAGAGAAATGAAAACATATGTCCACACAGAAATTTGTGCTCGAGCATCCATAGCACCGTTATCCACAATAGCCAAAAGGGGAAAGCAACCCAAATAACCAACAGACAAGTAGATAAGCAAAATATGGTCTATTCTCACAACAGAATATTATTCAGCCATTAAAAGGAAGGAAATTCTGACGTTAAGTAGATGAACCTTGAAGACATTACATTTGGTGAAGGAAGCCAGACATGGAAGAGCAAATACTATGTGATTCCATTTGTGTGAGTTTCCATAGTAGGTAAACTCTTAGAGACGAAGCAAAGATAGTGGTTGCCCGAGGCAGCGGGAGAGGGGAATGGGGAAAGGTGGCTGCTAGTCAGTAGGGGCTTTCTTTTTGGGGTGATAGAAGTTGGCTGGAGATCATTCCACAACTCTGTGAATTCACTGAAAACCGCGGATTGTGCCCTTTAAACAGGTGAACTGTACAGTGTGAGTTGTATCTCAATATGGCTGTGAAAGCCACAAGGTAGGATGGGGGCTGGCACCGCAGACCCCTGTAGGACCATAGCCTGGGGTTGTGGCCCCAGTGAGAGACGGGCAGGCCTGGAGGGGGCTGTGCCTTGGATGGAGGTGGGTTCAAAGGGGAAGCAGAGCCTCAGCTTGTCCCTTGGGGTCCTCAAGGACTCCGGGGTCCTCAAGGACTCCGAGGCCCTGGGGGGCGGGGGGAGGCTGTCCGTGCAGTAGCATCTGGCCTGGGCCAAGGCCTCCTGGCCGGGCAGGGGTGAGTGCATGGAACTTCAGCCTCCCAGCCCAAATGAGTCACAGCAACCTACTTGGAGGGCCTGAGGGGGGCAGGGAGCTGAATCCAGGGGTGCAGCCCCCTTGGTGTGCAGCCGGGTGGTATACAGGGTACACACCTGGGAGCCCCTCCCGCCTGGGCTGCTGAGTTCCCCCCAGGGCACTATGAAGGGGGTGGGGGGAGGGTGACCTGGGGAGAGGAAATGGCGGTGGAGCCCAGGCCCCAGGCGCTTTCAGATGACTTTGAAGGGGCCGTGGGAAAGCGGAGCCAGATGTTGGCCCCGCCCCTCCCCTTCCCAGTTTCCTTTGCAGCCCCCAGCTCCACCTGCCCCCTCTGCCTGCAGGAAGGGCCAAGCCAGGCAGAAGCACACCCTCCCTGACCTCTGTGGGGGTCTTTCTCAAAGAAGGGTGCCCGAGTTTGTCACGGCAGACACCCCAGGCTCACCCACCCCCACTCACTTCCAGGGTCTTGCTCTCCCCCAGCTCCAGACCCGGCCCCTTGGAGCCCAGAGGACGTGACACACACACTGGGGAGGCATCCCTGAAACCCAGATCCCTCATCCCTCCCACCCTGAGGGGCTGGAACCAGAGCTCACAGCCTAGTCAGGCAGAGACCCTCAAACCAACAGATGACCACATGGGGGCTGGAGGGGGTTGACCTAGAGGCTGCTCCGACAAGGTGCCAAGTGGCATCTGAGGGACGAGTACAGCCAGACCTTGGGGGGAGTGTCTCAGGCAACTGCCTGTGCAGAGGGTCCCCGGGGACCCGAGGAGGATGGCTCTTTGATTCCTGTCTCCTTTGTACATTTGCCCCAGGGGATATTTTTTATCTTTACAGTTAACTGAGTTAAGTCATCAACTGCCAAATATTTGAACAGACTGTCTCGAGGGACGTCTCCTCCCGGCTGTGACAAAGGTCAGTGCTTCAAGAGGTCCCCCAGCTGCAGTGTCAGCAGATTGTGGTGGCAGACATTTGTGCCCGCCTGCCTGGGCCACCACCACCCAGGAGGCTCTATGGCTCTATGGCTCTAACAGCATTTACATAATTTATTGTAAATCATTTGTGCTTTGTTTAATGCTCTGTGGATTCTACTTGATGAGGCTTCCTCAGCAGGCCAGGGCTGCTGCATGGCAGGCAGTTGACAGTTTTGGGGGAGTGAGAGCCACAGCCAGCAGGGAGCACGCTACCATGAATCCAGGTGGTTGGCCGACCCAGAGCTGTGGCTGGACCCGGAGCTCTTGGGCGCACTGCGAGGGAGCCCACCCCAGGATGGCCTGCTCAGAGACACCTTCCTTCCCTGGAAAGGAATACTGAGTGGCAAGAATTTCAGATTACGATAGGCTGCCAGCCCTGAGCCCCAGAACTGGCCTGGAGCGTTAACCTCTGATCTGTGGTAAGGGCTGTCTGGCTCCAGGGAGTCTTGTGGCTTCCCTGGGGGTCTCCAATGCCACCTCTCTGCTGTTCCTGCCCTGCAGTACCCAGGACACACACAGGGACATGGCATGGCCACCTAGCCCATCTGGCCCAGAGCTGGCCAAGGGACAGCAGGTCAGATAAACACAAAGAGAATCTGCAGAAAAGACCTGCCCTTTCCATTCCTGCCCAGAACTGGGGGTGGGACAAGCCCCACCCTGTAGGGCGAGCCTCTCCTAGCCCTGGGGAACAGTCTGACCAAAGCTTGGGGGGCCCAGTCCTCAGGATCTCCAGGAGCCAAGCATGGTACACCCCCATTCCCAAACACCCAGCTAGCTCCCAAAAGTTGCATCCTTGAAGCAAAAGTGAGTCTGTGGGTGGGTGGGCAACCAGGGGGATTCCAAACTAAAGTGGAGTCTTCTGGAACCTCTCCACTTCCAGGTGTTGTGGCTGGACAGGCCTCACCAGGCCAATTCCTGGACTGTGTCTTCAGCCTCCCGGCTTTCTACATGTCCGGCGACCCTGCCCTTGTGGGAGGGGTCTTGGAGACCACGTGGGGAGGGGGGAGATGAAGGCCCAGCAAGGTGGGGATTAGGCCAGGCTCAATGTGTCACGTGTGGCCGTTGGCATGAGTCTCTTGTTTCCCCTCCCATCCTCCCCATGAATGCTGGGTCCACCTCCTGGTGTCTGGGGAAGGATGGGGTAGGAAGCAGCTGGAGGGTGTCTGGGGAGGGCAGGACATGGCAAGGTCCAACCGAACAGCTTTAATCAGGGTGGGCTCCCCTGGGCTGAGTGGGAAACACCCTCCTTTCTTGTCTGGGTTGGTCCACGGTGGTGCCAGTCCCTTCTCCCCTTTGGGCTGATGCTCTGGAGGTCTTCGCCATCATGACTGACACATGATGGTGGTCCTGGAGTTCCAGAGCAGGGCTTCTGAGCTGAAGTAACCCTTGCAATTGTCCATCTCATCAGGGTCCCCAGAGGCTGCCTGCAACCCCCCAAAACTAGTCTTGTTCTACCCTAAGGAGTTGGGGGCCTCCTGCTAGGTGCAAACTCACCCTTTCAGCCTATCTGGCCCATAGGTGGATTTGTGTGTGTTGGGTTTGTCCATGCTGGGAGAGAAATGGGGCTCGCAGTGCTGGGCAGGTGAAGGGCTGGCTGTGCTGGGGTGGGGACAGGGTGGGGATCAGAGGACATGCCCTGGCCCTGGGCTGGGTTGGGGAGGTGGACAGTCCAAGGGGCTCAGCCAGGCACATAAGAGCAGGCAGGGTGGCTGAGGGCCTGGGTCTCAGGATGTGATGGATGATGGATGGATGATGGATGACAGATGGATGGATGGATGGATGGATAGGTGACAGATGATGGATGGATGATGTATGATGGATGGAGGGACTTTCCCAAAGGTGAGAAAGACCTTGTATGGAGGAGGAAAGGGTAGGGTCCCTCATGGCAGACATGGGGAAGGGAGGCTGGGGTTACTGGGGTGGAGCAGCCCCAGACTCAGCAGCTAGACTCAGGGCAATGGTCCTGGGATCCTAGGCCCTGCGCGGGTATCCAGAATCTGGGTCGGGCCCAGCCCTGTTGTCTGCTGGCCATCCATCTATCCACCCATTGATCTATTCATCTATCCATATTCCATCCATCCGTCATCCATTCATCATCCATCCATCCATCTATTAATCCATCCGCTCATCCATAATCCATCCATCCATCATCCATCCGTCATCATCACCCATCCATTTATTTGTCATCCATCCATCCATCCATTCATTCATCCACTCATCCTTCATCCATCCATCATCCATCTATCCATCCACCCATTCATTTATCCATTTATTAGCTTGCCCATCCATTTATTCATTCATTCATTCCTTCATTCATCTGTTCATTCATCCACCCATTTATTCCTTCATCCACCCATCCATTCATCCATCATCTATCCATCCATCCATCCATCCATCCATCCATCCATCCATCCATCCATCCATCCATTCCCATCCATCCATCCATCCATCCATCCATCCATTCCCTCAGTGCTTGAGAGAGAACCAGCCTGTGTCAGGCCCTGGCCTCTGTCCCTGTGGGCTTGCAGCATGATGGAGCAAGTGAACAGTGAACATGCCCCACACTCACAAGAAGGATGAGACAGTGGTGAGAACTGTAGGGGATGCCTGCAGCATGTGAAGAGGTCGTAGGCAGGGCTAGCTTGGGAGGAAGTGTCTGGGCCGTGAGCAGAGGCTGAGCTGGGAATCAGTGATTATTTAATGGGAGAACAGCACATGCAAAGGCCCTGAGGTGGAAAGGCCTGGGGGGCGGGAGGTGCCTGGCCCACTCTCATCCCTGGGCAGGGGTTAAGGGGGCTCCACATAGCTCTGTTACCCCAGTCTTCCATGAACTCCCTGTTTCTACCCCCATTTTACAGATGAAGAAGTCTAGGTCCCCCATCCCCCAGTGTCCCCCTCCTCACAAAGCCAACTGTGCCAGCCTGGAGGGAGCTGGTTGTGGTAACCCTGTGCCCACTGACCCGCTGACACACTGACCAGGCCATTCAACAGTGCCGTGGCCTCTGGTCAATGCCTGTTTCATTCCAAGGGGCTTCGTGGTGACCCAGCTAATCCCGGGAAGGGGCTGGCTCCTCATCTGCTGTTGTCCTGCCCCAGAGAGGATGTATCATTCATGCCAAGCCAGTTTTCAGCTGATTTATGAGAGAGGGGAGGCTTTTTGGACCCTCCAGTCCCAGCAAAGGCGCGACTGAGCCCCATAGGTCCTGCTTTGTTCCAGTCTGGGTGGGTTGCCTGTGGTCCCCAGGGAGGTCAGGACAGTGTCTCCCCTGGGGTTGCTCTTCACCACCCCAGAGGTGAAAGCTCTCTGCAGAGGCTTTGGGCCCATGCTGCAGATCTCAGCAGCCTGGCCAAGCTGCCCCCAGCCCCAGCCCCAGGGAGGAGCTGCCTTAGCTTGGAGACAGGGTCTGTCTCAGAGGCACAGGTTCAGGTCTGGTAGAACCAGGTGGGATCAGGCTTCCTGGGGATGCTTTTAGGGAACTTGGGGGGCATTGGGGGTGGGCAGGGCCATGCAGAGGGTCCTGCTCCACATCACTAACTATGCTTTTCCACTGCTTCTAGCCAAATGCAGTGACCTGGGAAGTCCTCCTTACAGATCATCCTCAGTCCATTCGAGACAGATAAAGTGATCACAGATGACCTTTTCTGTGGCCTGTTTGAGCTTCCCTGGTGGTGCCTTTGGCTCCAGGTGGGAGAGTGCAGACCAGAGTGACCTACAGACCCCACCCACTGACCTGAAGCCACCATCCTGAGAGGAGCCCAACAGAGATGGGATCCTTTCTGCCTCCTTATCTCAGGAATAAAGCCATGGAAGAGGCCATAAGTCCAGGAAAATGAAAGCCTCAGCATTTCCTGGACAGAAATCTTTGCTCAAAAATAACACCCCCAATTCAATGAACAGTACACTTTACGCCTGTGCATTTCACAGTATGTAGAATTTCCCTTGATGTAAACAGAGTTGAGAGAGATTTGCATGTGCTGGAGGGACTGAGGGAGAGAAGCCCAGGGGGTGGGGTGCAGGGTGACCCCACCTGCTGCCTGAGGCTACCTCTCGGGGAGCCCTCATCCTGCCTGCCCTGCTGGGGACTCCAGGGCCTGAGCACAGTCATGGTTTCCAGATCAGCACAGCGAGTTCCTGGAGATGTTTTGATTCCAGACCACACACGTCTTCTCTCACTGGATGCTCTTCTGTCTCGCTTCTTGGATTTTGTTCTTCTTCTGAAGGTGGAGGAAGCAAAGTCTCAGCCCGGCATCTGGCAGCCAAGGACCTGGGCAGGAGACATGCAGAATTCCAGAATTCTGGATCCAAGACACTCAGAGCAGGGGCTCCAAGACCTCCTGGGCCAGGGCACCCTGCAGCCTCCAGCACGTGCTCCTGGGCTTGTGTGGTCACAACTTGTCAGCTGGGACACTTGTGGCTCCTCTCAAGCCAGCAGAAGGGACCTCACCGTGGCTGCACCCCTGCAAGGCAGCCTCAGACAGAGCTGGGACAGCTCTGCTGTTGGAGCAGCTGAGAGCTCGGAGATCTGCAAGCCCCACCCCTCTCTATAGCCTACCCCTGGCCTGCACAGCCCTCCAGAGGGGGGCACAGAGGCCCAGCGAGAGAGGGAAGCTTGCCCAGGGCCGCTGACAGTTAACAGCGGAACGGGGCCAGCACTCTGATCCCCACTCTCCCAGCCTGGTGCTGTGGCAGCTGGAGGACTGGGAGAGGTGTGGCAGGGTTGTGCTCCCTCCAAAGACTCTGGGGGAGGATCCTTCCTTTCTCTCCAGCCTCTGGTGTTGCTGGAGCTCCTTGGCGCTCCTTGGCTTGTGCTGGCATCCCCCTAATCTCTGCCTTGTCTTCACACACTTCCCCCGTGTGTGTCTGTTCTCTCCCTTTCTCTTCACTTCTAAGGACACCTGTCATAGGATTTAGGGCCCACTGATAATCCAGGATGAGCTCACATCAAGATCCTTCATTACACCTGCAAAGACCCTTTCTCCAATAAGATCACATTCACACGTGGTGAGGATTAGGGTGTGTATGTATCTCTTTGGGAGCATCACTCAGTCCCCTGCACAGCCCCAGGCTGGGGGCAGTTCCTGAGACTCTCACCAGACCCCACCCTGCCCCGGTGCCACCCATCTCCCTGACACTGAGAAGTCACTCCCATGTCCAGTGCTGATTCCTCCTCCTTCTTCAGCCCTTCCTCTGCCGGCATTTTCCACGGAGACCTGGCCCCGTTCAGTCTTGTTCAAAATCCTCCTTTGTGGGCCGGCCTGTGGCTCACTCGGGAGAGTGTGGTGCTGACACCACCAAGTCATGGGTTAAGATCCCCTTACTGGGCCGGCCCGTGGCTCACTCGGGAGAGTGTGGTGCTGATAACACCAAGGCCCCGGGTTCGGATCCCATATAGGGATGGCCGGTTAGCTCACCTTACTGGTCATCTTAAAAAAAAAAAAATCCTCCTTTGTGGCCTCGGTGAAGGGCCTGGAGCATCTCAGGCATCCCCTGGTAATGCGTTCCGCCAGATGTCTGGATCTCCTTTTTGTGACTCCTTACAGCTCAGCCGCCGGGCAGGTGACCCCCTTGTGTTACCAGGACTGGCATCTTCTCTCTCTATGTGACCATAACTGGAATGTAGACAGTGGCCTCACTGATGTTTAACACCCCTGCCAGGACAAGCACAAAGCTTGCTGCGGGTCCCCAGAGCCCATACTTGGCCACCAGCACCCTGGCCAAAGTTTGAAGCTGTGAGCTCCTCATCCTTGTGGGTCTCCAGTGGGAGGGAGGATCTGGCCAAGGGGCCCTGGAGCAGGGTTTGGGACTTTGCAGGGATGTAGAAGATGCATAAGGGAGTTTCCAGGCAGCAGCAGTACCAAGAGAAGGTTAGCCTGAGGACCCCACCAATAACACCTAGAAATGCTGGATAAGCTATGGCAGATGTTACAGTGAGCGCTTAGCTGTGTCCCCCGGGAAGGAAAATGAACCCTCAGCAGTTGTGAGTGAAGGGAGCCTGCCTTCTGCATCCGTGGCTTTCTTGGGCAGTGGGGGGAGGGGGGCAGGAGGGGCCCTTTCCAGAAAAATCTGCCGACCCCTGCTCTAAAAGGAGTTCCAGAAGGAAGAGAGAGAAGAAACAAGGAGAGACCATAGATGCAGAATTATGGCTGACAATTTCCCTGAATTGGTAAACAAGAGGAACCCTCCAATTTGAGAAACACGACAATCTCAAACAGGATCAATGTGAGTCAATTCAGACACGGACTGGGCGGGTGGAGTGGCGGGACACCAGGGAGAGAGGATCTCAGTGCTGGGCAGAGAGGAAAGTCTGATGGCTTCAAGGAGCAGCGAGTGGGCGGGGAGCAGATGTCTCACGGGCAAGGAGACAGGGAACCACCACCCCAAAGTGAGAAAGAAGCAGCAGCCACCAGCTCAGAATTCCATCCTGAGATGACACCGCTCAGGAGAGACCAGGAGCTTCCACACAGACCTCATCTTTCCACCCCGGCTCCTGCTGCAAGAACCACTTCAGGGAGAAGCAGCTGCGCTGAGAAGAAAGATGTGCAGGACGTTTACAAAGAAAATAATAAAACATACACTATTTAGAGGCATCGAAGAAGACTTTGAACACATCGAGAACTACAATGTTCACGGATGGGCAGACTCGACAGTGCAGGGATGGTAATTCTCCGTAAACCAGCCCACACGTTCAATGCAATTTCCATCATAACCCCAACGGGTGTTTCTCAGATGTTGACAAGTTCATCCTCAAATTTTCATGGATGGATAAAGGTCCAAGAATGGTCACGCCAATTTCAAGAAAGAATAAGGGACGGTCTCTCAACGCAATTTCAGGACTTAATGTTAAGCTCAGGTAATTAAAACACCAGGGCACAGACAGGTAGAAGAGCGGGTGGTACTGACAGCTGGACATCCCCACACACTTGGCAGGACAGCCAGAGTGGAGGGACCAGGGCAGATGCGCCAGGCCAGCACTGTCTGCACGGGTGACTCCGTCACGTGCCAGGCCGACTCATACCTGCCACAAGAGCCGGTGGCAAAACGTTTGAGAAATTAGCCAGCTGCTGGTTAAGAGCAGCCACTACTAAAAACTACATGATATAAACTCACAGCGAGTTCAAAGAAGCTTCAATTTAATGAATTAACGTGTGCTGGGGTGAGAAATAGTTCAACAGCAGATCACATGTTGGGTGTAATGACAAGCACTTGTGGGAAGAGCCAGCGGGTCAGGACACAGCCCTGCGTCAATTGCGGTTACACGGCGACCTCAGCCTGACTATGGAGGCAGGAGTTGGGCAAAAGTCAACAAAGGTGTCCGCAAGCGTCGATGGGCCATGTGGGATTTACCAGTGAGAGGATCGCATGTCCCATCACTCTTTGCAGCTCGCGTGCTGTGCACAGCATGTGCCGCAGAATGTACAACAAGCAGCTGCACATAACGCCGGCGATTCTCGCACGTGATGGGTGAATGTCACAAGCTGCAGAAGCTGCAGAAGCGGCTCTGTCATGTGCACTTCCAACACCTAGAGCCTCGGGATGCGTGCGTTAATCTCGTGGGGAGGTGCAGTTACTTTCTGTACTTTTCGGTATGTTTAAAATCTCTCATAACTTGAAAACCACCCCCAAACAGAAACAAGTCTCGGCTCTCAGGGCTTCCCTCCTGTGGTCCTGATGGGGTCCCACTCCCAACCCCAGGGGAGATTTTCATCCACGTGGGGCATGGCCAGGAAGACAGCATCACGGAGCCCATGTCCTAGGGGACCAGACAGATGCCTGGCATGAGCCGTGGAGAAATGTTCTCCCCTGTTTCTAGCCATCGGGCTCCTTGGGAGCTCAAGAGGACTCAGGGGACAGTCCCGACCCACCTACCTCCCGCCAGCCATCTGTGTGGGGGCAGCAGTGCTGGGGGGTCTCACAGGTAAAGGGGCCCAAGGGCACCACGGGGTGGTGGGCAGAGGCGGGGGGAGGCCCCCCC
>NW_007726726.1:177229-212714 GCF_000696425.1 Galeopterus variegatus
GGGTGGTGGGCGGAGGCGGGGACAGCCCCCACCTGCAGGCCCCTCCCCCACACCCCCCGGCTGCTCTGGGCGTGGAGGAGGGGGCAGAGCGCTCGCTTGGCCGCCTAGCCACGGCAGAGAATCGATCTGACCGTAATTGGAACTTGGAAGAGGTTTAATATTTAACTGGATTAAATATTTAAACAGGACGGGTTGACAGGGAGCTTGGTGGCTGGGGAGGTGGTGGGCACAGGCTCTGCAGTTGCGGGCAGGCCCCTCCTGCTCCAGGACCGAGACCAGGACAGAGGCTGTGGGGGCTGTTCCAGGGAGAGTCTGGTCCTTCATCAGATCATCCAAGATGTCCGTCTGGGACCCCCCAATGGAAAAGATGAACTGCTGGCCGCATCATTACCCTCCCCCATCTTTCTTCCCCCCAAACTCACAAGTGTTTGTCTCTGCCGGTGGAGTGGGAGGGGACGTTCTAGAATTTCAGGTGGTGGCTGCCCCCTGCTCCGACCTTTCCCAAAGGTGTCCCTGAGCTGGGCACCTACCAGGACAAACGGCACAGCTGGTCAGGGCTGGATGGGGCTCTCCAGCCCTTCAGCCTCCTAGTCCCGCTGTCCCCGCACAGCCGGAGGCGGCCCCACCCTCACTGGGGGGAGCAGTTGTCCATCACGTGGCCCAAGACTCCCCTGGGCTCTCAGCAAATCTCGTCCCCTGACAGGGCCTCGGCCACTTCTGCTGGGGTCAACTCTGTGTGGGCCAGAAAGGCTGCCATGGGTCCCTGCAGTGCATGGGGCCCTGCGCCCCTCATGGCCGTGGGGCCCTGTGCTGTTTGTGGGGGGGAGCGGGTTCCCATACAGAGGCCCCCGCCTGGCTGGGCTGAGCCTGGGTCTGCAGAATGTCAGCTCGGTGTGGGAGGAAGTGAGCTGGATGGCCTCAAGTGATGACCAGCACACCCCGGGAACCAAGAGAAACAGCCCACACCTCAGGCCAGGCCTCGCTGCGTCTGAGGCAGACTGAGGGCTTCCTGAGGCCATCCTGGGTCTGGGGTCAGCTCAGGACCTGAAACCCATGGGGACATTTTTGGCATAGGCGGTCCTGCCACCCATCCACCCGCCTGCCCGTGTGGACACATCCAACAGGCTCAGGCTTCTTGTGGGCCACTTGAGAGCAGGTTTGGGTCTGAGGTCTACTTCCTCACCCGTAAAATAGGTTTGATGATCATACCTGGGCAGAGGGTGGTCGGGGGGGCTGTGAAACAGGAGCAAAATGCTTTCCTCGGGACACGATGTCCTACGTGGTCACTGTGGTCATCCTCACAGGGTTTCCTGTGGGAGAAAGGGACGAACAGACGGACAGAGGGAAGCCGGCCAGAGCCCAGGGAGGAGCAGAGGTCTGGCTGCTGGGTGCCTCTGCAACCCCCACCACCCGGCTGCAGGGAAGGTGGCTACAAAGCTGGGAGAAGGGCCTGACCCAGGTTCCTTGGTGCTGCTGGTCCCAGGGCAGGGAATTCTTCGCTGGCTCACTCCCCGCTGGTGACTCCTTCACTCCCTGTAATCTGTGCCTTTGATGGAAAGTTTGTCTTCGATCAGGGCTCTGACCCTTTCTGTGAGCTCCTGGCCCTGAGGTCCTGTCCTGGGGTGGCCCAGAGGCTTCAGGGACGGAGGGGGCAGGAGGTGGCTGAAGTCCGACTGAGCCTCTGTGTCCCCCAGGGATGGGCTGGAGGGAGGAAGATGGTTAGGCGACGGCCATCCAGGCCTGGCGGGGGTGGTGGCCTGGGGGGCTGGGCCTGTCCCTCCTGAGTTGGGCAGCAATCTGGCCAGGCCTGGGGATGGGTCCTGTCCCAGAAGGACCTCACCCAGCCATGATGGGGCAAGGCCGAGGCAGCAGAGGCTCTAGGCTCACCCAGGAGGCCTGCTGAGCTTGGTGGGGAAACTGAGGCAGGATTCAACTTGGCCCCACACTGAGCCCCTCTGCATCTCCCTCAGCCTGCCCCATGGTCCAAATCTCGCCACCACTAATTTGTAGTCATTCCTGGCACCAGAGCTCCCCCAGGACTTGGCTCCTAATGAACTGTTTGATTTTGTGCCCGTTTGATCAGAATGAGTAAACTGCTCGCGGAATTAAGCAGGCAGATCGGAGACAAGATGGTTCTACCTCGCGCCCCCGACCAGCTCCTCTGTGAATGTCCACCCTGTGGGGGTGGGAGGGTGAGCATGGGGTGGTCCCCAGCGCAATAGCAGGGTCTGCTTCTTCTGGGCAACCAGGGCTGGGCCCATGGGAGTAGGGGGCATGATGTTGGGTGGGGGCTGGGGCTGGGGTTTTATTCTCACAAGGTGCAAGAAGCCACTGGGGAGCTCAGAGGACGGACACTTCTCAGGGCTTCCCTGGCCATTGAGGGGTGGGCTGTGGGGGGTGTTGAGGCTGGGGGCATCTGGAGATGCCAGAACCCTTCATGTTTGAGATGAGGGGGCCAGACTCAGGGCAGAGGCACCCTCACCCCCATGTTCACCCCATCTGGAGCGAGCAGGAGACCCAGGGGTCCCCACTGTACCCTTCCAGAGGTGGGGGTGGACACCCCCATCCCTGGACCCAGACACTTCAGACAATCCCCAAACCTGCCAAATGGCCCTGAGTAGGGGGTTGAAGAATCAATAGCACAGGGCTTCCAGTGGGCCGGGTGGTGGCAGGGTTCCTGTGGCCATGGAGGGGGGCACTGGCAGCATGTACAGCAGGGAGCTGCGGCTGACCCTCCTTCGAGGCCTCAGGCGTCTGCCTTCCTATCGACTCCCCACCATGCAGCTTCTGCTCTCTTGGGGTGTTTCTGGCTGAGCCTCTGCTCACAAAGCAGTCCTGAGTCCCTCATCATCTGTGGTGGGTTGAGTGGTGGACCCCAAGACATATGTGTACATTGTACTGCCAGAACCTGTGAATGTGGCCTTTTTGGAAATAAGGGTCTTTGCAGATGGAACCAAATGAGGATTTCTAGGTGGGATCATCCTGGATTACCTGGGTGGGGTGTAAATACAATGACTGGTGTCCTTAGAGGAGGGGACGAGATGGCGAGAGGAGACAGACACAGGGAGAAGCCATGGGAGACAGAGGCAGAGACTGGAGTGACATGGTCACAAGCCCAGGGGCACTGGGATCCTCCAGGAAGAGGCAGGAAGGATCCTCCTCTGGAGCGCATGCAGGGAGTGAGCCCCACTGACACCTTGATTTTGGATTTCTGGCCTCCAGAACTGTGGGAGAATACATTTCAGTTGTTTTAAGCCCCCTGGTCTGTGGCACCTTGTTACAGCTGCCCCAGGAATCCAGCACGTTGCCCGCACTCCCAATCTGTGCACTGAGAGGTGGAGCTTTCTGGACCAGCAGGCGTGGGTCTGGGGCTGGGCACCGGGGAGGCCCAGCGATGCTGTCCAGATAGGCACGGTCATGTTGAGCTGACCGACTGTTACCAAAACACGTCTACCATCCTGCTTGGACGTTGTCCCAGGACCCGGTAGGGATTCAGAATTCTGAGACTCCTTGGATTTCCATGCTGGAATGTGGGGCTTTCCTCGGACCCATGGGTGCATACACTAGCAGGCTGGTGCCCTTGAGAGGAGAGGCCAGGAAGTGGGGTGTGGGAATTTGGGGTCCCCAATACCTGGAGCCTGGTCTGGGCACTCCAGGCAGTGAGCTGCCTCTGGGGGTCCCTCACCCCCCAGGAAGGGGCTTTGTCCTGGAAGGTCAGCAAGGGAACCTCTAGAGCTCAGAGCTCAGGATGGTCCTCTTTGTCTGGTGCTAAGTAGGAGCCAGAGGGCAGAGACCACAACCAAAAGAGATCTGTCCGGGCTGTCGAGGCCCCCCAGAAGGTGCCTTGAAGGGGGTTTCCCTGGGAGAAGCAGGGCTCTGGTCACTTCCAGAGACTCGGTTCCCAGGTTCTGAGAAGGTGCTGGGCAGAGCCAGGGCCGCTCACACTGGGAGAGGGAGTGCTGCCAGGCCCCGTAGATGGAGGGGACAAAGGGCTGGCTGCATTCCCTGTCTCCCCAGGGCAGCCTTAGCCCAGTTCTGGGGACATTTCAGGTGCAGGTGGCAAGTGAAGGGCCCAGATGGGTGCCAGGGTACAAAGCCCTCCCAGGAGGGGCCAATGCCCTACTCCAGGCTGTCCTGGGTCTCCTCTGCCCCTCCCCATCTGTCCATCTCCTGCCAGGTCCTGCCTGGCTGTGGGGTTGTGGGGACACCCAGCTAGTGACCGCAGAGTAGACCAGTTGGCTGTGCCCTTGGACAGTCCTCCCAGGAGTTGGTGGTGGCCCTGCCCATGGCTGAAAGGGTGACAGCTAAATTGGAGTCAAAGGTCATTGGAGCATGACCTGGGAATGGGGCCACCCACCACACAGTCCTCAAAGGAGAGGAGACTCAGACAAGTCCCTCTGAGGACCCTTCCCACCCACACAGCCACAACCTTCCCTGCCCCCCAGCAGGACCCCAGACCCCCTGCCTCCTGTGGTCTGGTATGTCCCCCACTTGGGGGCCAGAGATGGTACACAGGTGATGTTTTCCTCCTCTGCCTGGCACCTAAGGCTCTCTGGGGACCCCAGTCTGCCCCCCTCTACCCCTCTTACACAGAGGGAGGGAATCCCCTCTACGCCCCGGAGCCTGATCCCCTCAGACATACAGACCCAGTGTGAACAGAAAACACAACTGAGGTATGACCAGGTGCGTGTGCCTGTGCTAACTTGCTTATCAGAGCTGCTGGCATGTGCATGGCACACACCTGCTCCTAGGGGCCCAGGCACTGGCGCTCAGGGCTTGTGGGGACAGGTGGGGACAGCCAGGAGGGACAGACCCTTGGTTCTTCCCACCAGGGGCAAGCAGAATGATGGCAGCCCCCCACCCGCAGCATCTGTTTTGGGATTTCCCAGGATAAGACCCCTCTGCGGATAGGGGGGTGAGCCCAGGTCCCCACGGCTGTGGCTGGAGTCTCGGTCCGTGGATTGGGAGCAAGGGTGACATGTTCGATTCCTGTGGCTTCTGTAACAAATTACCACAAACACGGTGGTCTAAAACAAAGGAAATTCATCCTGCCTCAGTTCTGGAGGCCAGCAGTCCGAAACCCAGGTGTGGGGGGCTGGCCCGTGGCTCACTCAGGAGAGTGCGGTGCTGATAACACCAAGGCCGCGGGTTCGGATCCTATATAGGGAATGGCTGGTTTGCTCCCTGGCTGAGTGTGGGGGTGACAACACCAAGTCAAGGGTTGAGATCCCCTTACCGGTCATCTTTCAAAAAACAAAAACAAAACCCAGGTGTGGGGGGCTGGCCCGTGGCTCACTCAGGAGAGTGCGGTGCTGATAACACCAAGGCCGCGGGTTCGGATCCTATATAGGGAATGGCTGGTTTGCTCACTGGCTGAGTGTGGTGTTGACAACACCAAGTCAAGGGTTGAGATCCCCTTACCGGTCATCTTTCAAAAAACAAAAACAAAACCCAGGTGTGGGCAGGGCCGCACTCCCCACAAAGGCTCCAGGGGAGGGTCGTTCCTGCCTCTTCCAGCCATTGGGGGCTCCTGTATTCCTTGGCTTGTGGCCGCATCTCCCTGGTCTCTGCCTCTGTCTCCCCACAGCTGTCTCCCCTCTGTCTCCTCTTCTGCCTCTTATAAGGACACTTGTCACTGGATTTAGGGCCTGCTCAGATAATCCAGATGATCATCCAGGATGATCCTATTTTAAGATCCTTAACTTAATTACCTCTGCAAAGATCCTTTTCCCAATAAGGTCACGTTCATAGATCCTACGGGTTAGGATGTGCACATGTCTTTTGGGGACCACCATTCAGCCCACTATAGTTTTGTCTGTGAGCTTGTTCAGAAGCGAATCACCAGGACTTGAAGTCACCAGCAGAACCAGAAAGGACCCAAGGCTGCCTGTCTAACTAGCAGTGACCAGAGGGTGATGAACGTGGGACTTGGCTCCCGCACATTTCCCTGGAACAGAGCATGAGGAAGGAGATTAATTAACAGTTTCAGCCTCTGCACAGTTCAGTGAATACGGACAAACCCGTGATCTAGTCATATCTGAAACATTGTATAATTAACCCTCGGGCAGTGATCTTGTGGTTCTCAGCGAGTCTCTCTCACGCGCCCATAACCCGGTGACCGTGGAGGGAGCGCTATATGCTCAGCTCTGCTGCCTCCCATGGCAGCACCTGACCTGCCAGCTGCTCTCCCCAGTGGGAATGCCCCTCAGCATTCTGGCCACTGAGCCAACTCCTCCTGTTGAATCTGCAGACCCCCATGGGATCTGGACCCTTAACATCGGAACTGTTTGCTGCATGCAATTATTCCTCAAGAGAGTGAGGGCCCTGGGAAAACATCCTGGCAGAGAGCAGCCTCTGTGCCCCAGGGGTTGAGGCTCGTGGGCAGGTGTGGACAGCCTGGGTCTCCAGAAGGGGAACCTGCTGGGGGGCCAGGATCTGCTGCCTCTCCTCCCCACCTGGGAGAGGAGGCCAGAGGGGGCTTCTGCTGCTGGCGTAGGCATCCTGCACCAGGGTGGGGTTTTGCTTTGCTGTTTAGGCCGCTGCTTCCAGGGGTCCTGAGTTGAGCTCTGAGCTGGGTGTGTGGGGTGGCTGACCACCCTGCGCCCTGTGTCTTGAGGAGTTACAGAGACTCCAGGCCAGCGTCAGCGGTGGCCCTGCTCCACTTCGTCCATCTCTGCATCCCTGGTCGTTCTGGGGACAGAGTCCAAGTGGCCTGGAGGGGGTGGTCTCCACAGACACAAGCATGGCTACCAGCTCATGGATGGCGGTGGTGAGAGCCTCATAACCTTGTCCAGAGGCAGAGGCTGGCCGGAAAGAGGCTGGGCCGTGCTGGTTGCTCAGAGTCCAGGGACATTGATGGCGAGTGTCAGGATGGGCAGGGGAAGCTTGGGCTGGGGACTGGAAGCAGAGGCAGCAGAGCTCCCCACAAACACAGCCCTCTGTCCTCGGCCCAGGGGTCCTTTGTTTAGTGCCCCCCCCATGTCAGCCTGGTGATCTGGAGCTGCTGAGGCTCCCCCTGCCCCCAGGAGACTCACAGTGCAGCAGCAACCATCTGCCCATGCAGTCCAGCAGCAGGGCTCCCTGGGTGGTGAGGGGCTGCTCTACCCACCCCACTGTCTGGCCAGCTTGGCCTTGGGAGAGTTGCCTAGATCCGTGTATCCTTAACCTGGCTGCACACTGTGGTTACCCACAGACCTTCAGAAACCCAATGCCCATGCCACACCCCAGACCAATTCCCTCCAGATCCCAGAGGTGGGTCCACGGGTCAGGATCTTTAAAGTTATTCAGTGGAGCATCACACCAGTGGGAGAAGCTGTGCAGAGGAGAATCACACTCCTGGGGAGAAGCTTGCAATGGGCATCACACTCGTGGGAAGAAGCTGCGCAATGGAGCATCACACTCGTGGGGAGAAGCTTGCAGTGGGCTTCACACTCTTGAGGAGAAGTGCACATGTCAAGCTCGCTGGTTGTCACAGCCTGAGCACTCTAGGGTAAAAACACAAGAGAGAGCATCGCCAGCCCCTGAGCCCCCTTCACTCCCCTCCCACCCTGAGCCCCATCTATCAGTGAGGCCAGGAAAGGGGGCTGGAGACCGCCAGCTGTGACCCCTCGCATCCCCATACCCCCGGGGGTCGACAGCATGATGTTGTTGAGGAGGTTCCTGGCAGACTCCATGGGCACGACGTGGGAGGTGGAGAGTATGCTGAGGGCTGTCCTGAACTTGCAGAAGGTGCTGGATCATCTGGGGGCTCTGGCTGCAAGCCCCACCAATCCTCCTGGGAATCAGAGGCACCTGAGTGCCTCCTGCCTGAATGAGCAGACCCCATGATTACGTAGTGGCCCCCTTTCTCCTTCCAGAA
Organism: Galeopterus variegatus; assembly: GCF_000696425.1. NCBI lineage: Eukaryota > Metazoa > Chordata > Mammalia > Dermoptera > Cynocephalidae > Galeopterus > Galeopterus variegatus. Next base: position 185,088 of record NW_007726726.1, read on the forward strand.
GACCAAGATGAGACCCACGAGGCTGAGGTTTTTGCCAGCATCTTGGGGACTGTGGTGAAGCTTCTTAGTGACCCAGACTTGAGCCCCCACCTGGGGGTGCCTGGGTCAGAAAAGACAGCTGTGGCTACCACAGGCCTGGAGAACCTCTGCCTGGCTCAGGGACCTGGGGAACACGGATCCGGATCCCTGAGGAGCCTCTGCCTACATGGTTCATATGAACGAGCTGTGCCTTGGCCTCTGGGGCGAGGACCACCCAGTGCCCCAGGGAGTGGGCAAAGCTGGCCTCGGGGGGGAGGTGAGCCTGCTGGAAGGAGGAGCAGTAGGCCTGGGCAGCAGACCAGCGTAGTTCCAGGGACGGGCTGGGGTACTTATACCCCACCCATCGGTCTATGTTAAGGGTTGTCCCCAGTGACTGTGGGTAGCTCCCAGTGCCCAGAGGGTCAGAGAAAGGCCACAGGGCACCATCCTGCCAGTAGGGGGTGGGGTGGGAACTTGTCTCCCCAGGGTGTCGGGACCCTCAGGTTCAGCACTCTCTTCCTCCCCCAAACAGGCACAAGGTGCCTACTTGGCACAGCACATCCTGATCCCAAAACAAAATATTTGGCTTCTGGGGCTGATGGCCTTGAAATGCAAATACAGTGTCTGTTTTCAACAAACAGCTGTGTTTGGGCTGGAGGAGCCCTGCATGCTCTAGGTGAGACGGCTGCGTCCACTGTCCCTGACAGTCAAGCAAGGTGCCTCATCTTGTCCTGTCCCGGTGACAGCCCAAGAAGTGAGCGCAAGACCCCCACAGCTAGTTTTCTGGAGGAGGAAATGCCCGAGCGCTGCTGAGTGGCCCTGGCCCCCTCACCACGCTGCCTGTCTTCCATTCGCCTGGCTGCTCTCTAAAGTCCACATGGGTTTGTCATATGTATTGTCGGGTTCCCCAACCCCAACCGGGCAGCCCCGGGAGGGGCCTATTCCTGGGCATCCCCCATGCTCAGCCCACAGCTGTTCCCAGAATACAGTAGGTGCTCAGTAAAATGCCAGCTACAGCCCAAGTGATTGGGTGCGGCCCAGGAATGCTGCCCTGTCCTGCAGCCTCGTGTGCCCACCCCCACCCCTCCAAGTCCAGCACCCAGACCATCACTACCCACCCTGCTCAGCTCAGCACCTCCTCCTCTGGGAAGCTTTCCTGGGATGGGGAGAGCCCATGGCGCTCCAGCAAGCGGCACTTGGAGGGCCCAAGGTGAGGATTAGTCCTCAGACGTGCATACGTCCTGGTGATGAGGATGCGGGATGACTGCAAGATTCCTGCCGGCAAAACCCATGGTCAGGTGCACAGAGCAGATGCGCGTCCACCTCATCCTCCTGGCCTGTAGGACCTGCAAACTCGAGCCTCCCTCTTAATCAGCAAGATCCACGCTGAGAGTCACCTCCCTAATCACCAAACTGCCCAGAGCCCCGCCTACCCTGCTCCTTCTCTGGGCTGCTGGGGGAGAGGGGCTTCTGGACATTTCACGCTCCCTGTGCCGAGCACTGGGTCCTGGGGCTGCTGCTGGAGCGGCTCTCCCAGGCTGGCCTCAGGACCGGCCCCAGGCAGGGTGTGTGAAGAGAGGGTCCTGGCCCTCCTGGACCAGGCACTGCCTGCTGTGGCCTTTTGGACCCCAGGAGGGTGCCCAGTCCCTGTAGTGGGAGCCAGGCTGCACCCAGCAGAGGCTCAGTGGCTGAGATCCAGCCAAAGCCAGGGGCTCGGGGGCCAGGGAGTGGTACAGGCCTAGCTTTACCAACCCCCCATCCTACAGATTGGCCCAAGTGGTCCCAGGAGGACAGGGAGGGATGCTGGGGAGGCCCCTTCCCCTGCTCTGGACAAGGAGGGAGGAGCTGGACTCTCCCACAGACCCCATGCAAGCCGCTGGCCACTCTCCTGCATGGGGAGCACAGGCTTCCCCGGCCTTTTACCCGCTGCCGCCCTCCCCACAGTGCAGCCTCTGCCTCAGTACTCTGTGGACTTTCCCTCACCTCCCAGCAAGCCTTTCCCCCACTCAAGCCTCAGCTGCGTCCTCTCGGCATGGATCACAGTCCCTGGCTTATTATCCTTGCTTATTATCACCTGGCTTATTTCTCTGTCTCTCCCGAGGCAGGGGCTCCCAGCTGCTCTGTCCCCACGCTGTGTCCTCCATGATTCATCCTTGCCTGGAACTGGGCCCTGGGGTGGAGGGTGGGGGCAGGAGGGGTATCCAGGGCTAGGGGCCACTGCAGAGATGAAACGGCAGCAAAGGGAGGCCCCAGCTGGGTGAGCCCTGGTGTGGGGATGGGGCACCTCTGTCCCCAGAGCCCCCTCGGGGAGGCAGGAGGGAGAAGGGAAACAGTGGGTCCCAGTCCCAGCTCTGAGCTTGTGTGTGACCTCAGGAGACTCTGGGCACCAGATGACAGGGGGGTTGCCCCCCCCCCGCCCAGGACGATGTCACTGAACTTTAATCAGGAGCCTCACACCCTACCAGTGAGCCTCGATCACAGCTCACACTTTTGTGGGGGATGGGGGGCGGACATCACCCACAGGTCTAAACTGGGTTTCCATTTCTCACAAAAGGTGGTGCAACCTCTGATCAGGGCCAGCCAGCTGTGTGACCTTGGAACAGCACAGCCTCTCTGTGTCTGGGGGTCCTCATCTGAGGATGGCAGAGGCCTGCACTCCAGCTCCTGCCATCGTTCAGAGGCTAAGTGAGACCTGGTGCTCTTGGTGGGGCAGGATCCCTATTTCCTTTCATCTTTTTGGGGTCAGGCACCCCTGGGCACCATGGTGTTGTGCAGGGGGGGTTGACTAGCAGACACCCCACCCGCCCAGGCTACTGGACCAAGTCCCCCTCTTCCCTGCTGCCCAGAGCCTACCCCAGGGGAAGGGAGAGGAAGGAGGGGGAGGGGGAGGGGGATGGGCCCACCCCATCCTGCCCGAGAGGTGGGGACACTGGGGGCGTCTTCCACTGCCGTCTGGAGCCGCGCGGGAGGTTCTGAGCGGGGGTGGCAGGCCGGCGTGGGCACAGGGGCTCTGGCGCCGACGTGGTTGCCAGGCAACCGCCATGCCCATCCGGAGCGTCTCCAGCACGGAGGGGCGGATGAGCCCGGCGTTCCAATATTTATGCTCTGCCACTTGGCAAAGGCTCTGCCTCACGGCCCTGGGGGTAGCAGGGGGCTGCAGCCAGGACCCTGTCCCTGGAAGGGGAGAGTGGGGTCTGCTGACCTCCAGGTCCTCCACCCCAAGTTCTGCTCTCAGGAGAGGGGCTGACTAGGTCCTCCACGTAGCTGCCCGTGACTTAGAGCTGGGAGGCCCAAACTCTGACAGTGGAACTCCAGGTGTGGGCAGGGGAAAGGGGGCTTCCTGTAGGACCCAAAAGGACACCAGGGGCTGCCTGTCCCCTCTGCCTGGCCCAAAGTGAGAAGAGACCCAGCCTGGGTCCAGCCCCTCCTGGGCCACCTTGGGGCCGGACCAGGCCTCCTCAGGCACCCTTCTCACAGCAGTGCCTCCCCTCAATGTGCTGAGTCCACCTCTTCAGGGGGAGGGGACCAGGTGGCCCCCGATCTCCACAAGCCTCCATTTTCGCAGAAGTGCAGTGGGCATCTCGGGCGGCTCTAAGGGGACCCCAGCCCAGAGACCCTGCATGCAAGGACTGGGGCCGTGTGGGGCTGCAGGAGACCAGGCCAGAGACAGCCCCCACCATGTTGGCCTGAGGCTTCCTGGGAGTGAGGGCAGTTGGGGTCTCCAGCCAGGCATGGGAGCCACAGGGTGTGGATGCTGCCTGGTCCACCACTAGCACCTGGCCAGGCGAACTGGACCATCCAGCTGGGCCCACTCGGGACCCAGCTGGACGGTGGGTTTTTGTATTAGTCTGTTTTGGGTTGCTACAACAAAATACCTGAAACTGGGTCATTTACAAAGAAAACAAAATTATTGCTTACAGTTTCTGAGGCTGGGAAGTCCAAAGGCCATCTGGTGGTGGCAAAAGTGACCCAGGGGTGTCACATTGCAAGACGGTGGAAGCAGAGAGAGGAGAGAGAAAGACAGACTCTCCTCTTCTTTTAAAGCTCTCAGGGGCCGGCCCATAGCTCACTCGGGAGAGTGCGGTGCTGATGACACCAAGGCCCCGGGTTCGGATCCCATATAGGGATGGCCGGTTAGCTCACTGGGTGAGCGTGGTGCTGACAACACCAAGTCAAGGGTTAAGATCCCCTTACCGGTCATCTTTTTTAGAAAAAAAAAAAAAAGTACCGGCCTGTGGCTCACTCGGGAGAGTGTGGTGCTGATAACACCAAGGCCACGGGTTTGGATCCTACATGGGGATGGCCGGTTGGCTCACTGGCTGAGCGTGGTGCTGACAACACCAAGCTAAAGGTTGAGATCCCCTTATCGGTCATCTTTAAAAATAAATAAATAAATAAATAAATAAAGCTCTCAGAACCACGCCCCTGACCACCATTTTTAATCCATTCACTACTGCATGGTCCTACAATCCAATCACCTCTTCAAGGCTCCACCTTTCAATAACCACAATAGGATTTCCTACTCTCTTAACAGTCAGAGTAGGGGCTGTTTCTAAAACATAAAACTTGGGAGATGCAATTCAAGCTCTAGTGAGTTTTGGGGGGACATAATTCAATCCAATACAGTTTTCTAGCACCTTCTGTAATCCTTCTCCTCCCCAGCCCAGGCCTCCTGCAAATCCTGGGTGGGAGTGGCATGCTTCCTGCCCTTTCAGGCCTGCTGGCCAGCCAGGAAGTGTCAGGGGTGCTTGAGGGTGAAGGTCCTTCATGTGGGTGCAGACTGTGGCTGTGCCCTGTCCTTCTGTGGGGACCACCTCAGGGGACCACCTGCCTCCAGCTGCAGGCAATGCTGGGCCTTAGGCTCCCCACTCATCACGTGGGCCCACCCCCGCTAAGCCCTGATCACCCTGGGGGTCCCTGGGCTGTCTGTGCCTCAGCTGCACACCTGGGCCCTGTTACATCCACATCCATGTACTTGTGCAGACCAGGGCGTCCTTGACCTGATGGCATCCCTGCTCAGACACCAGCTGGGGCCACCTACACTGCTGAGTGGGGCCAGCTGGGCCAATCCTGGGGGCAGGTTTGGGCCACACAAGCCCCAGCCCCCCACCTTCTCTCCCCTGGGCCTGGGAGCAGGAAATGCCAGGGCACAGACCTCAGTGTGGGTGCCAGGGGTTTCCTGGGGGGAGCTGGCCTTGAAGGGGGTAAGAACATGAGGACCCCTGGACCTGAGAGGCTCTGGCCTCCAGGTCTCTGTGTCACTGCCTCCCCCCCCCCAGGGCCTGGTCTGTGGGTACTTCCTGCCCACTTGCTCCTGAGAGGCTGTGACCAGCAATTCTCCATGGCTTGGGAATTACTCTTTCCACCTGATTGTCAGTTCAATCCCAGCATGGAGTCCAGAGCCAAGCCTCTCCCAGCGCCTGTGGCTCCGCTCTGGGAACCTGAGCTTAGACTCAGTGCTGGCCCCGGAGCTGATCGGAAGAGCTTCTCGCACCCTCGTCCAGCCCCGTGGCCCACCACTCGGATGCCAGAGTCCTGGGGGCTGAGCACAGGGGGTGAGGGCAGGGCAGGGGCAGGGAGGGGTCCCAAGAGGGAAATTGAGAAGCTTGGCTGTTCCTGGAAGGACATCACAACTACCAGGTCTGGCTGGGAAGCAGGGTGGAGGGCTTCTAGAACCAGTAAATGCCCAGTGGTCAGGGTCACCACTATCCCGGGACCTCCCCATGAGGATGCTGGGGACATGATGTCTGTGGCCACCCCTCTCTTGGCAGGCAGCCTTGTGGTAATTTGTGTGGCTGCACCAGAACCATAAGCTCCTGGCACTGAGGGGCATCTCTCAGTGGGGGAGGGGGTGGGGGCAGGTCAGCAGATCTCTCCCTTCAAGGGTCCTGGAAGCTCAGGGCAGTTGGGAATATGGGTACCTGGAGACCCCAGGAGTCCACAGCTACAGCTCCCTTGCCAGGGTCCTGGTGTTTCCGAGGACATGAACTTGGGTCTCAGGAGGGCCCCCCCCAGCCTGTGTGATCACAGCCAGAAAACAGTAGATGGGCAAGGCCCTCAGCAGCAAGGAGGAGCGGAGGCAGAACCAACATGCAGATTCACACACGTCGTCAGAGACTCGGGTCTTCCCTCTGCTGAACGTACAATGCATGCAGAAGATTCTAAATGCCAAATGTAGGTGCAGCCGATCCCAAGCCCTTCAGAATGGGGGGTGGTCTGTAGAGAGGAGGCCCTGAGCCACCCCCACCCTCAGCCTGGGGCCTAGACCTGGAGCCCCTATCCCAGCTACCTGTCCTGTGGCCAGGGAAGGGGTCTGTGAACACCTGGAGTTCTGTAGCCCATAGCCCCCAACCCCAGTGGCAGCAGGAGCTGAGTGCCCGCCTTTCCCCGGCCCCTCCCCTGATGGGAGGCTAAGGGGTGGGCACGTTTTTGTTAGGGACACTGGGGAGCCATAGATGGTCCTTGAGCAAAGGGATTGTGTGTTGACTCCTGGAAGAAGGCTGGGAGCTCCCGTGGGCCAGGCCTATCTGAACGGAGAGAGGGCACACAGACATGTTGTCCACCCTCCTGGACCTCGAGGAGGGTGCTGTACCTACCCACTCACATGATCTCACTCTGTGTCTGATAACCATGTCACAGATGAGCACATGGAGGATCTGAGAAATGTCTCCTGTGGGTGACCCCACCCCAGTGCCTCTCCGGGAAGCCCCCTCGGGAACCTCCTGCAAAGCCTCCCTTGGCTCTGGGTCCTCTCCACCCCGCACGGTCTCATACCATATCTGAGAGCTGGGCCCAGGGACTTTGCATTTGAGGCAGAGGATTTGGGATTTGCTTTCTGAGCTGAGACCCCTGGCCCTACCTGTGTTGGGGAAGACACGCTCTGGCACTGGTGCCTGGCACTGCCCTGCGCACCCTGGAAACTTAACAAATTGCTGGGGTCACTGGGGCAGGCCCACTGAGGTAGACCTGTGTTTCTAGACCTGAATGGAGAGTGGACAGAGGCCCCGCTGACTTTGGGGCGTCCTAGCCTCGTGCCTGTGCTTGGGTAAGTCAGACTTTGGGACATCTGAATCCCCACGGAAGCCTGGGAACCCCATTTCTTTCTCAAGGTAGATAATTGAATTAAGGCTTTGTGATGTCCAAGCTACCCTGCAAGTGTCTGAACATCGCCCTCGGACGCCATTTGTTTTAATGTTTCATTGGCCCAGCAACGAGGATTCCTGAAGCAGGGGCTGTGGGACTCCCCATTGCCTTGGCTCCCCTGTGTATCCCGGGACTCCACTGGCCACAGGCTGCCTCTTGTGGGGGCATTCAGGCCTTTGATGCCACCAGGAGAGTTGTAGAGATGGCCCAGTCCACCCCCACTCTGCTTCCTCCCCAGTGCCTCTGGGTGGGACCCCTAGACAAGCAGTTGTTGATGGAGGTGGCCCTCTAGGACTACATGGGGCCTGCCCCAGACTGGGCTTCGGGTGGCCCTGGCTGCCAGACAAGGAGACACGTCCTGCCCCAGGGCTGGTGGCCTACAGCCCCCAGATCCCGGCCCTCATGGGGACTCTCTGGCCTGCCTGCTCCTGACGTCAGCAACTATGTCCTTCTGGAAACAATTTCCCTGGCCGCCAAGCCTCCGGTAACTTCTGCAGTATTCCGGGCTGAGCTGGGGACAGATGGTGGGGTGGGAGGTGGGGCCGGCCTGGCAGTAGCCTCGCCAAAGCTGAACTCTCCCTATTGATCTGGGGATGGTATCTGAAGGGGAACCCCATTATGTCCCTCACGCACCATTAAAGAGTTTAAAAATAGCAACTTGTCACTGAGCCCGCAGGCCAAAGTTCAGGGAGGATGCTGTGTGCTTGATTAAGAGTCATCAAATATGTGAAAGGTGCCATCTTTGCCGTGGGGGTGGGGGACGTTGAGGAGGGCAGGAGAGGGGCAGACCCTTCTCTCCTTGCACCCTGCCGTGCGGGGACCAGCATCCACTGGGTGGCCAGGGGCACCCAGGAAGGTCTAGTTTGGCTGCTCCTGATGCATGGAGAGGTCTCAGCCCCCCATAACTCCCACCCCTCATGTCTCAGCTCTGGGGCTCCAGGGTGGGGGCTCAGCTTCCTGGGGCACAGCACTGTTCACAGGGGGATTGGGAAAACAACAGGACAAGGTCAGAAATTTAGTCTACAAGCAGGTAGGCTGAGATGCAGGTGACATTTGAACTTGGATCTGGGTCTGGGGGAGCCACTCACCCCCTGAAAGGACCCCCTGGTGTCCAGGATGGGTCGAGGGGGGCAAGTGGGCACGGGGGTGGCCCATGGGGAGGTAGGGACTAGATGAGCAGGCCCCCAACTCATGGGGCCTGGGGCTGCCCAGGACACCCATCAGCAGGGGTGGGGCCCAGTGGGAGGTCCCTGGACCCTTGATTGGCAGTGGGGGGCCCAGCTTGGCCCCCATCCCCCACTCCCAAGGCTTGGTGAGCAATTCTCTACCAAGACTGGGCGGGCTCCCACGTTATAGAAACAGTGATCAGGGGAGGGGGGGACATGTGGCTGCCAGCCAGGGAGCGGGGGGGCATGGTAGGTGCTGAGGGGGAGGGCACATGGAGCCCAGCAGTGGCCCCCAGGAAAGAATTTCCAGTAAATCTGGAGCAAACGGTGTTTGTGAGAACAAGGCGCCTCTTGCAAGGTGGGGTCCTCAGAGCACTCGCTTTTCTCTTTCTTCTCTCTCGTTAAGAAAACCGAGATTTACAATAATGCAAAGTGCATTAGTGCTGCGGGGAGGGGTCTGGTCCCATCAGCGGGCGGCGGGCGGCGTCACTCCAGACCCTCTGTGCAGCTGGCGGCGCGGCAGGTCGATCCCTCTCTCACTGATATCTACTTAGAGCCTGCCTGGGGCCTCAAGGGAGGGGCCCTGTTAATGGGGAGATGGAGACGGAGCCGGTCAGAGGCCAAGTGCTGCCTGGATCTTCTCTGACCTGGCTTGCTGCCCGGGGTGGCCACATCGGCACAAAGAGGCCCCCAGATCCCAGGGACCCCCCTGGTCCTCTCGACGGTCCGGGCAAGTGGACATTGGAGCACCGTCGGTGGTGGATGGTGGTTACCGAGGGCTGTGGGAGTCACCCACCTGGACTCAGTCCTCACACTGCTGCTGCAGGACCCATAGGCTGGGGACAGGAGCCAGGGCCGGTGCTTGCAGGGCTGGAACTTGGGCCTCAGACTCCAGGCCTACCCGCTGCCCAGCAATGCCCGTGCCTGCCCTGGCCTCTTGGGCTGGGTCTTGGGCAGGGATGGGGCAGAGCTCTCTTCCCTGGGGGCGCTGCTCCAGTCTCAGCCAGCGGCAGCTCCCTGGGGTACTCGTCTGAGCAGATGGGCCATACTGGACTGGGGGAGACCTAGAAGCTGAGCGGCTCCAGCTCGGTCCCCTACCGCCTCTTCACCCTCCCTTCAGCCTCCAAGGGCTCAGGACCAGAGACCGGGCCTCCCTGCTCCCCGGCCCTCTAGGACTCTCCCTGGCCCCCATGTCTGGAATTCCAGCAGGGGCAGGGGGCGGGGCGTGTCCCAGCCAGCCTCTCCTGGACCTGTCTGTGCAGGGAGGGGACATCCACAAGCCGGAGCTAAATTTACAGCTGAGGCCTCTTCAAATGGACGACTTGAACTTAGAGGAATCAAAATAGGAAAGTGCAAATTACTTCGGGACCGCTGACCCTTTTAGATCAGAAAATAAGGTGGGGCTGGGGATGGGAGGCTTCGCCAGGGAGGATTGGAGCTACAGCCTGGGGTCGTGGCCCTGGAGGAGGTGGGGACGTGCTCCTGGCCCTGCAGGTGGGATAGAACCATCCCACCCTTCCTGGTCCCTTCCTGATTGCCCCATGTGGGCCTGCGGAGCCTGGGCGGCAGGGCGTTGCTGACCAGCAGGGTGTGCAGCCTGGTCAATCCTGCGCTGTGTCCACAGGTCCTGTAGCCCCACCCCTGCAGCCTGGCTCCCATCCGCCCAGCCCTGCATGGGCCCTGGATACACCCGGGTGTCATCTCCCATCTCCCTCCACGCCTGCCTCCACACCCCAGCCCTCTCCCAGCTGGGCATCTCCTGCCCTTTCTTCCATGTGCAATGGTCATGTGCAGCTGTGTGCAAGGTGTGTGAGGCCCTTCCAGGCTGGATCATTTGAGTCATACCTGGCCCCCCTCCTCCCTTCCTCTTGGTCTTGGGAACAATCTGACCTGATCCTAGAAAATAGTAATAATGCTATGTTCTGCTTCTTTTAATTTCCAAGGAAAGTATGCAAAAGGAAAATATTTTGCCCGTGGCTGACAACCCAAATTTCTCCCTGATCCTCCCCAACCCAGAACCAGTGGGCATTTTGTGGCCTGCCTGCCCTGGGCAGCTGTGGCCTGGGGTCCGAGAGGGCTAGAGTGCTGGAGGGCTGAGCTGCCCATGAGCCTCTGGCCCTAAAGCCTGGGGCTGGATTGCACACCATCCCCCAGCTGCCCACAGCATCAGAAGCCTCCTGCTGTGGGAAGGGGGCCAGCCGGGTGCCCAGACACCACATTCAAGGACCCCGGGGTGCCCTTCCTGCCAGGCTCTTGCTGGCTTCTCCCTCTGTCCCTCTCGCATCTGGCCATTTCCTAGGCTCAGGCCCAGCTGACAGCTGACGAGGCTGCACGGGTGGGACTCTGCCACCTCATCCATGGACACCCTAGCTGTGCGGAGGGGGCTCCTTCTAGACCAGCTTGGAGTCCCAGGAGCACTGGGCACTGGGGGCAGCCTTTCTTCCTGAGAGAAACTTTTGGAAGCTTCCACCGAGGGAGATGGAGTGGACAATGCTGACTGCAGTCCCCAAACAGCCCTGCCATCCCATCCTGTGGGCGGAGGCTCGGGGGCTGGTTGGGAGGTCCCCACCTTTCCCACCCTGAGGCCTCAGTTTCTTCATCTGTGGGGTCCCATGGTGATGACACACAGCTGCTGGGATCATCTCGGAGGAGAGTGGGCAGTGAGTGGAGGGCACCTGAGCCCCCAAGCAGGGGAGAGGGGCACAGAATGGACAGAGGTGGCAGGGGAGAACCCCTGGATGGGAGACAGGGGAGGCTGGGCAGGGCCCGCAGCTGCCCACTTGTCTGACCCGAGGCCCCGCCCAGTGACCCTGGGCCCTGCCCAGCACTTAGCGGGCTGTGCCTCCTTCCTGATGGAGACCAGAAGCCCTGCGTGCCCCTGGGTCCATCAGCTAAGTGGCTCCAGGCCATGTCCACTGCTCCTGAGAGGACCGCCTGAGGCGGCGGGCCTGTCCACCAACTCCCCTGCATCTATTTTCAGGGGCTCTTTGGACTAAGTACTGGGCGAGCCCAGCCCCTCCAGGTCTATTTTCATCCTCCAGGGCAGTGAGCAGGTGGGGCTGGCCTGGGCTCCCTGCTGCCGTCCACAGGCCTGATGTCCCTCAGATGCACTTGGGACACTCTTGGCCTGGCTGAGCACAGGGTGCGCCCCAATCCAGGGAGCTGGCAAAGCCTCGTCTTCAGTAGAATTCTGTAAACAATAAGCCCCTTTCTCTCAGATCACCAGCAGGACAGAGCTGGTGGTGACATTGCCAGTGTCCCCTGGGGGGGCAAAGTCACCCCGGTTGAGAGCCGCTGCTGGTGGTGGTCCCATGGGGCCTGGGGTGACCACAGGAAGGTGACATGAGGGGGCTCCTGTGAAGGGATGTGTTGGGGCCCAGGGGACCCCCCGCAGGCACACTGCACACGCTATGCCAACTCCTCTTGCCCAACAGTGGATGTAGGTGCAGCCCTACCCTGGTGGGCATCAGGCCCTCCAACCCCACCCCCAGGAGAAAGTCACTTGTCCTAGGCACCCCCAGCCTGCTGAAGCTACGGGAGGAGCACGGAGCTCTCCCATCGTTCCTCCAAGCGGCCCAAAGTCGTCCCTAGAACCGAGAAGTCAGCGGCAGGAGGACAGAGCTGCCTGGGGCTCAGCATGGCCTGCAGCCTGCCAGGCTGAGGCCAGACATCCCACAGCCTAGGGAGGTGGCACCATGGCTCCTGGCTTGCAGACAAGGCCCAGAGAGGTTAGGCATTTGTCAGAAGTCACACAGCACATAAGCAGGGTTCAGGGCTCACCGAGGTGGCCTGACTTCAGGGCAGTTCTGTGCCCTTCGCCAGCTACCTCCCAGTGGGGCAGGGTAGGAGGTGGGGGCTGGCGGTGGAGAATTCTCACTCCTCCAGCCCCCAGCACCTGCCCTCCAAATGACCCTCCTGGCCCTTATCTCGCGCCTGCACACCCCTAATCACTCAATTGCCAACAGAAGCATTTTGCAGAAGACGCTGCTGGAGCCTCTTAACATCACAAGTTGCTGAGAGCTCCTAATGCTGCCCCCTCCCCGACTCCTCCACCGGGATGGCTCAAAGTCACTGGGGTAGCCCAAGGCCATTGGGACCATGGACATGCCTGGGGGTGCCAGAGAACAGGGGCCAGGGAGTGTGGTTGCCACCCAAGGGTAGGGGGCAGACACCGGGGCTGCAGCCTGGGGAGAGCTGGGACCCCTCTGAGGTCCCTTCCAGTCCCCTGTCTCATGGTCTGCAGTCACTGACTACAGGCTCCTCTCAGGTGTCCTCTCACCAGGCACAGGAAGGTTCTTCCTCCAAGCTGGTCTCCCTGGGGCTGCAGGTGGCGTGAGGGTTCAGGTGGAGACATTGGATTCAGAGCGCAGGGGTGAGAACCCACTGAGACTGCAGGGCCAGATCCCACGGCCAGCCCCCCACAGTCCACAGTCCTCCCTGCCCCGGCCTCCTCCTCAGGTCAGGGCCTGTTTACCACATTCCTGCCACTTACAGGCAGGACAGGCACAGAGGAGGCTCCTGCAAAGTCACCCAGTGAGTTGGGGGCTGCATGGACCCTAGGCCTCCTGCTCTTGGTCCAGCGCCCAGCACCTGCCACTTCCATTGCAACCACCCAGGATCCAGGTATGACCGTTGGGTTGGGGTCTTCCCTCCCAAGGCCAGGACCAACCTCAGTCTAGCCAGTGCACTGGGGTCCACAGAGCTCAGCCCAGTGGAGGTGGGGGGAAGACACCAGAGCCCAGTGGGCCCTGGACCATAAGCACCTGCCTGGTGGCAGGGAACCTGTGTGAGGGCCAGGTGCCTGGACATGGGCAGACAGCACCCACCGAGGGCTTGGTGGGGATATGTGGGGACGGGGGAAGGAGGGGCGGCATCTGTGGCTGACAGGGACATGGAGGGTGAGGGCAGGGGACAGTCCCCAAGATCGTCCTTACTTCTTTTTTTTTTTTTTTTTTTTCCCTTTTTGTCTTTTTTCGCGCCCGGCAACGGATCGCAACCCTCAGTGTCGCGCCCGCACCGGACCGGGACCGGCAACAGGACCGCAACCCTTGGTGCTGCGCCCGCACCTCGCTCAGCCAGTGAGCGGGAACCAGTCTGCATGTGGGATCCGAACCCTCGGTGGGAGCACTGCTGTGCTCCCAAGCAGTGCACTGTAGCAGTGTGCCACCGGGCTGGCCCAATCGTCCTTACTTCTGACAACAGCTGGGAGTCTGGGGCTCCCCAAGAACCACCCGTGAGGGTGGCAATTGACCAGAAGGACTCACAGAGCTCACTGCAGGCTCATGGTTGTGGCCCATTAGAGGCAAAAGTCAGCCAGCATCAGCCTGAGCCTCCATCTCCAGAGCTGTGACCGGGGTTTGGTCACAGGGCTGACCTGAGTCTCCAGCTCCACCAGTAGTCAAGATGACGCAATGGAACCCAAAGCCCCCAGGGAAACAGGGACACTATCAGACAGGATCCTCCAAGTGCTTAGAGGTCATCTCCTAGGAACTGGGGGCAGGAGACCCGCACGTGGGCAAAGTTAACCTTCATGGCACAGACGGAGGACAGGCCAGGGTATGTCAGCCACTCCCTCTCATGCAGCTCCCATATTGGGCCATGCACATGACCCTCAAAAGACCCAGATCCTGACCAAATCCATGGCCACTAGACGGGAACACCCATGACTGTGTCTATCCCGCAACTATTGGGGGAACAAGGTGGTCTGGGGTTGGCTTTGCCCAGGGAAACCTCATTCCCACAATCCAAGAAACTTGACTGCACACCATGGAGAATAGCCTGGTTCTGTTTTCCTGAACCTAACCCTAACATTGGCCCTGACTCTGACCTTGAAACTAACCCCACATTGACCCTGACCATAACCCTTACCGTACTCCTAAACTAACCCTAACCCCAACCTTGACCCTAACCTAACCCTAACATTGGCCCTGACCCTGACCTTGAAGCTAACCCCACCTTGAGCCTGACCACAACCCTTACCCTGCTCCTAAACTAATCCTAAAACTAACGCTAAGCCTAACCCAACCCTAAACCTAATCCAAACCTAAACTTAAACCTAACCCTAACCCTAACCCTAACCCTGACTCCGACTCTGATCCTGATCCTAATCCTAACCTAACCCTAAATAAGACCCTAACCCTAACCTCTAACCTAAACCTGACCTGATCCTAACCCCTAACCCTGATTCTCACCCTGACCCTAATCCTAACCCAAACCTCCAACATAAACCTAACCCTGACCTTGACCCTGGCCCTAACCCTGACCCTATCCCTAACCTAACCCTAAACTAAACCCTAATCCTAACCTAATCCTAACCCTAATCCCCGATCCTTGACCCTAATCCTCTGACCCTGACCGTGACCTGTCAGCATAGCTGGAGGAGCACCTGCCCCCTTTCTGCTCACTAAGATGTGCCCCCACCTCTGTGGCTCTGGAGGGATTCTCTTCCTGCTGAGCTGTGGTCAGGCCCCCAGCCCCAGGACAGCTAGCTCCCCAGCCCGAGGTGCCTTTGGGGGTACCTGTGGAGCGCCCACTACAAGTCCTTGGTGCAGAGGGCAGCTCGGGCCAAGCATGCTCCTGCCTGCCGGTTGCCTTCCCATAAGCCTCTGATTCCCTGGTGCCTCCTTCAGGGAGCCGTCCCTGCCTGCTGCCTCCTCCAGGGCTGGTCAGGCTGGCAGCACATTTCGGTTTCCGTGGCTTGGTGGCCTCCGCAGTGGCATCAGAACTGGTTTCCCACTGTAGGGCTGGGGCTGGGGTGGGGCTGGGGCAGGCCCCAGTCCAAGTATTCAGGCTGAGGCTGGCCTGTGTCCCCATGGGTCTGGACACCTTGTGTGTCCTTGGGTCCCGCTGTTCTAGCCAGGCAGAATGGTGTTTCCTGTGTCACCCAGGCCCAGCCAGAGGTTCCTAAGTGGCTGGAGAGGATGGGACCTGGCCCAACATGCCCATCCCATGTTGGCTCCAGCTCCTACTATGCCAGCCTCTAGGTGAGACCAGGACAATCTGGGCTGGGGGCTGCTTGGCCTCAGGGGACCCCTGGTGCAGGGGACACTGACTTCCTTCCCCTAAATCTCCACATAGAAGTTATGGGAGGTGGCACCTGTCACAGCCCCCATCTGGTCCCTCTGTGCTGGTGGCAGGTGGCATGTGGCTTCGGCCCGATACTGGGCCTGCAGAGCAGCCAGGGCCATGGGATCACGTCGGGCTGTCCCTTGCTGTGATGACTGGGGGTGAGGGGAGGCCGGGACTGGGGTTCCAGGGGGCTCCCCCACTGTGGGTGGGGTCAGAGGTCAAGCCTGCCACCCTGGCCAATGACACGAGACCCCCCACTCTCCCAGCCAGGCCCAGGGACAGATCTGCCCCCCCATCTTACCCACCTCTCCCCATGGTGGTGGTGGAACCCCCAGATTGCTGCCTCCTCTGGCCCCTCAGGGAGGATGTGGTGGGGGTCGGGAAGATGTTGAGAGTTGGGGAATCCTCAAGGGGCAGTGGGTGGGAACTCACAAGGAACCTCAGGGTGCCTGCTGTGGGTGAGTGGGCTGGTGCCTCTCTGAGCCCCAAGCAGTGCGGGGTCCTTCCCGGAGGCCACAGGGCGATTGGGACCCATCTGCCAGCTCCAGATAGCGGTCTTCCCTTGCTTCCTCAGCCACACTGGTCAGTGTCTTGCCCCGGGGCAGGTGCCCCAGGAGCAGGGCCCGTGTCTGTGGCTCTCAGAACCAGGGCTGCCAGCTGCACAAGACCGAGGCTCTGGCGGCTCTGCATATACCCTGCAGGGAAGTGGCAGCTCCAGCCCCTCACTCAGCACGGGGCCTCTGTACTCTGCACCATCCCTGACCCTCCACCAAGAGAAGGTCTCAGAGGAGGTTTTCAAAGGCTCCACTGGCTCCTCCTGGCCCAGAGCCATCCTCAGAGTGGGGGTGGCGTGGGGACTGGCCTCAGAGACACCCGGCTGGACCAGCCCCTTGGAGGTGGTGGGGGTCGTTGAAGCAAACCTTTACCCCCAGGCCCAGAGACAACGTTAGAGAGGACATTGGAAACGCTGCTGGTGGTGGCCTGCCCCTTCCGCCCAGGCCCTGCCCTCTGCCCGCCTGAGACAGGTGTGTGGATTCAGAACCTGAAGTGGCACCTGGGGCCTTGTTAGTGACGTGTGCAGACGTGAGCTGTCCCCAGAGTCTCCAGCCCCACCTTCCCTCACCCTCCCTATGCCTCAGGTGCCTGAGGAGCTGGGGGTGTCCAGTCTCCTCACTAGCAGACCCCCAGACCCTCACCTTGAGGGGGAAGTCAAGGCCCCAGAGGTTGTGCTGGCCTCAGGGAGGTGAGGCAGAGGCCGATAGAAACACACCATGTATCCCAGATGCTGCCCTCTCCCCTGCACTCAGGTCCTCCTTGGGGGCCCACAGGGGGCTAGGGTCAGAGACTCCCATGAAGTCCCTGATTTTCCCCAACCACCCCTTCCCCACTGCACCTGCAGCCCTGCCAGCAGGAGTGACAGAGTGATATGGGCCTGCCTGTCCTGGGGCCCAGGGGCCAACGGCAGGAGCAGGGGGTGTGCGGAGTGTGGAGGGGGATGAGGGCCCAGGCAGCCTGGTGCTGCTCCAGCCAGAGCATGTCCTGAGCTGGCTGCTGAGCGCAGCCCTGGGCATGGGGCAGAGGTGGAGCCAGAGGAGGACACAGACCCACAGGCCACCGTCACCCAAGGGCCTCCACAGCAATAAGAGACGAGGTGCTGGCTGGACTCTGGGGTGCAGCCCCGCCCAGGAAAGTTCCCCTCAATTGCTCAGACCTGGGTGGAGCAAAGATTCAGTGGGGCCCGAGGGTGGGGTCCTCAGCTCACACGCTGGCTCCACAAAGAGATGCTGGGGGCTGCATGAAGGAGCGTCAGAGTGATCAACAGAAATTAGTAAGTACTACAGGACCCAAGCAAGCAGGCAGCCCAGGGCTTGAGCTTGGAGGAGACTCGTGCTGGGGAGGCTGGAGCTCCCCTCCCACCGTCGCTTGCCCTTGGCACAGGGCTTCCCTGGCTGGATGGTGGCTCCTGGGGAGGAGAAGGGGGCACGGGCACGTGGCCTGGGGACCCCCAGCCCAGCACTCGCTTGCCTAGCACCTGGTCAGTGTGGGAGTCATCTTTGCTGCTGGCCGCTGAGCCTTTGGAGCCGGGGGAGAGGGGCTGGGCTGGGCGCCCTCTGCTCACCCACTGTCCTCGGCCCTGGCGTCATCGGCCTCTGCCACGTCAGCCTGTTCCTGGCCCTGCTCAGGCAGACGCAAAATCTCTGCTAAATCCTGTATTTAATTTTGTTCTCTGGGAAATGGTAGGAGGTTTTGGAGATAAAGCTGAGCTGAAAAATTGTGGATTTGACTGTTCTCGCAGGAACTCTTCCACAGGAGGTGGGAGGCAGGCCCAGGTGTCCTGGGTCGCCCAAGCCTGGCTCACTGGCTCAGGAGACCTCCCAACAGTGCACCCCTGGGAGGGCCAGCCCCCCTTCCCCCCGCAGGCCTGAATAGAGACCACCGCGCGGTGTCAGCAGAGCCGGCTGCCCTGGCTCCCCAGGGGTCAGGCATGGAGGACACCAGAGGGGGATGCCTCAGAGGGGGCTCAAACCCTGAGGGACCCCCCCCACGCACTGTTAGAAGGGGGTCTGAGCATTGCAGGTGCTTGGGGGGCTGAATAGCATGGGGCTCAGCTGCCCCATGGACCCCCTTCTCGAGGCTGGCCTTTCCCTGGGGGTGTGGAACGTCCTGCCCGTCTTGGGTGCTTTGCCCTGGGCTGGCTCCACCTAACCAACACCCCCACCTTCAGGAGATTCTCCCCCATCTCCAGCTCCCCTGGTCTCCCAGGCCATTCCAGCCAAAGCGGAGTGCAGCAGGACGTCGTCGTCAGCTCGGGCTGCCATAACAAACACCTCAGAAGGGGCGGCTTCTAAAACAGGAATTTATTCTCTCAACAGTTCCGGAAGCTGGAGGTCCAAGATCAAGGTTCCAGCTGATTTGGTTTCTGCTGAAGACCTGCTTCTCACTGTGTCCTGACATGGGGGTGGGGGGGAGAGAGAGAGAGAGAGAGAGGGAGAGAGAGCGAGCGCGTGTGCACATGCGCTTTTTGGTGTCTCTTCTAAGGGCATTAATCCTATCATGAGGGTCCCACCCCCATGACCTCACCTAACCTAATTATCTTCCAAATACCCATCTCTAAATATCATCACATTGGGGGTTAGAGCTTCAACACATGAATTTAGGGGGGCAAAATTCAGTTCATAGCACAGGACTATCCTTCATTTGGGAGCAGTATACCTCTGTCAATGTGACCCAGGACCCAGGATGTATTTGGTGTGTCAGTCTTGAAACTCACTGGCTGACGTCCAGTCACAGGTCTCAGAAATCCCTGTGGGTAGGGCAGTTTTTGTCTGGTTTGCTCACTGTTGCTAGGTTTGTCTTTTTAACAGGGGTTTATGTTTGGTTGGGGCTCCCCACCTGTCCCTTTCTGTGTCCTGACTTCTTGGAGCCGGCCCAGCGCAGCTCATTTCTGGAGCATTTGCACCCACGTCTCTTTAAATACATGAAGCAGGAGGTGCCTCTGGAGCTGGGCCCCCTCTCACCCCTTCTCCCGCCATCTGCTTCTGGGCTTCCCTGGAAGCTGACGAGATGTGTTACATGCACAGAGCAGAGAACCCGCGTGCCACCTGGTCTGCAAGGGGCCACATTCCTCACGGGCTGTCGGCGAGGAAGTCCCTGGTCAGAAAGTCCCTGGCAGGGACAACGGCTGCTCCATGATGCCTCTGGCATCCCCCAAACTGTTCCCTGGATCTCTCTGCTGTTCCACGGGGAGGGTGGACAGGAGTGTCCACCCCACTGGGCAGCCAGGGAAACTGAGGCTGGGGATGCTGGGTGGAAGGCAGCTGTCTGTGATGTCTCTGCTGAAGCAGCCTGCCCACGTGGACTTGTCTCCTTAAACCAAACTGTGAACAGCTACTCACTCCAGCTTTGTCAACTGACTCCCAGCTGTGGACTTTACATGAAATCCCCCAGTGCCCGGCCTCCATCCAGCTTTCCACAGGCCATTTCTTGCTCAGTGCTCTCAGGCCTCCTAAGTGGCGGGCATCTGTCCTGCCTGGTTTGGGCTCCTCCACTGCGCCCTGACAAGTGGCAGCTGGAACACCTCCGCGGACACAGGGCCCACTCCCCTCAGGAGGCTCGGTCTTGGAGAGGTTCCATCGGGGTGGAATTACAGAGACAGGTGGCTTTTACCCACTTCTTAGAGCCAACATTGTCTTACGGACGTGTCTCCACACATGGCACTTCTGTCTCAGTCCAGACGCCCTGTGTCCGCACACTGAATCTTTGCTGTGGCCGGACCTTCCCTGTTGGATGCTTGGCCTCTTTCTGCTTTTCTCCAATTACAAATTCCACTGTGATAGAGCTTGGTACAAATAGCTTTTTCCTTTCCTTTTAGAAATCCTCCCCTTTCTTTGAAGTTATTTCCTGGGGCTGGATTTCAAAGTCTGGACATGCTGGGTCTGGACCAGGAGTGGCTTCTGTCTCTGGAGAGCTCCCATCAAACTTTCTTCCAGAAAGAAGAACCCACTGACGAGACCCACAGGATGAACAAGTGTGCGCTTCTCTGCAGCCCTGCCCACAGCGGGCTCTAGCACTTTCGTTGTTTGTTTCCAGTTTGATAGGTGTGCAGTCGTGGCAGGTAGTTCAGATTTTTATTATTTTAGAGACACCAGAAAGGGGGTGCTTAAAAGCCCTTCACCTGCATTGTCATGTTTTCAGAGTCATGGTCTTTGAGACTTTTCAAGTGGTGTCTACCATTGTAAAAATAACATACCCAAAAGAACTGAAAACAGGTGTTCAAACAAAACTGCGTACAGGCATGTTCACAATAGTCAAAACGTAGAAATAACCCAAGTGTCAGTGAACAGATGAACAGGTAAACAAAATGTAGCCTGTCCATGTGATGGAATATTATTCAGCCATGAAAAGGAACGAAGTTCTTACCCACGCTCGATGTGGATGGACGTCATGCTGGTGATGGAACCAGTCACGGAAGATCACACAGTGCATGATTCCATTCATATGAAACATCCAGAAGAGGGGACCCACAGAGACAGGAAGTGGATCAGGGGCTGTTGGGGGCTGGGGTGGGAGAGTCGGCGAGTGACCACTGGTGGGCTTAGGGCTTCCTTTTGGGGTGATGAAAACATTGTGGAACTAGATAGCAGTGATGATTACATGACCTTGTGAGTGTACTAAATACCATCAAATTGTATACTTTAAGATGCTTAAAATGCAGTTTCTGTTATGTGATTTATACCACAATAGTCAAGCAGTGATAACAGGAACAAAGTCTCCTACCTCAACCCACATGGTGATTTACAGACCGAGGGGCCCGGGCATGTTGGGGCGGCTGACAAGGTCACCGTCGGAGGAGCTGAATGCCCCTGCTGTCCCCACGGGCACTCTCCGTGCCTATCCAGGCCCCAGCCCTCCCTCCCAAATCTCATCTCTGTCCTTTTCCATTTTGTTGGGCAGAAGTCTCTTTATAAAAGTGATTTTATATCTCGGAGCCCATCCATCTGCGTCTGACGATTCCTCCAATCCCTTCAACAGACACTTGTCTGCCGCTGCAATTGATGTCTACACACTATTTTGTTTCACTGTGGAGTTTCATGGCTTCTTCTAAAAACCATTTAACTTGGACATGCCTGAAGGGTGGAGGTTCAGGGTGAGGGGGAAGGTCAAGGGGACAGCATCCGGCTCGACCCCTGCTGCCTAGGACCTTTCTGGGCGGGGCCCAGGATAGGGAGCTGGTCAGGACCCCTCCCCCGCCTGGTCTGGGTACAGCCTTCTCTCCAGTCTGGGCTGGCTTTTCCACCTGACGGGCCCAGAACTGCCTGGGAAGGACTGCGTGCCATCCTACTCCATCCTCTAACACCCACGAGGGAGGAACTGTCCTTATCCCCATTTTACAGATGGGAAAACTGAGGCACGGTCATGTGCCAGCTCCAGGTCACACAGCCTCGGGGGTGTGGATTACATGCCACCCATGCTGGGGATCTCTGGAGTACCCCCCGAGTCCTGAAGGTGGACACAACTGCTCAGACAGCCACATGCAGCCACTCACACTGGGGCAGGTAAACTGACTCACGCATGCCGCATCCCAGAGCCCCACCCATCTGCACCTGCCTCCCTGGGTGAGGAGAGGCCAGGACAGGAGCTGAGTGGAGAGAACTGTCACCCTCTGTCAGCCTCCCCGCCCTCCACGGCTTGCCTAGCAGAGAGACGTGGGTCCGGTGCTCGCCTCCGCTGCCAGCCAGGCTGCTGGGCTGCTCCTGGCTCCCTCCCTGCCCTCCTGCTGCCCCCAGCCCATCCTCATCCCCTTATCCACCCTCCTGCATCCTCCCATCTCACTGCAGTTTGACACCTCTGTGGGGGTGGGGGGAGGGGCTTCCACAGCTGCCTTGGGGACCACCAGGGAGGTACCCCCCAACCTCAGGACCTCCCTACAGCTTTGCAAGTGCCCCCACTCCCATCCAGACTGTGTGCCCTTCAAGGTTCGGCCTAGAGAACTCTTCTTCCAGGAAGCACTCCTGAACCTCCCTCCCCCGAGCCCAACCTCTGGGCCTCTGGATCACGCGCTGGGCCACCGGGCTCCCTCCTCTCCCCCCACCCCAGGCTGGCCCCTTCTGTGCAGGGCACCGCGGCCCCTGCCCGCTGGCTTCCCCAGCACCTGCTGTGGTGGCACCATGACTTTGCAGAGCAGGTCCCCTCCCCAGGGGCCCAGGCTCAGGGCTGTCTGAGCTGCTCCAAATCCTTTCGTTATTAAAATGTTCCCTTGGTTGTGGGAGAGATGGTACAGGGACATGCCACCTGCCTCCACCCGGCAGGTGGGTCTGCTCAGAGGACCGGAGGCTCCTTGAGTTGTCATTCCAGGTGGGAGCGAGCGAGGTAGGGTGGGTAGAGGAGGCCAGATGGCCGTGTCTCTCCCTCTCACGTCCGTGTGACCTTGGGCCTGTTGTGGCCACCTGGACCTCCTGGGGGTGCTCGGTGGTAGAGACAGAGGCTCTGGCTCCCATCTGGCAACCTTCCACCCAGAGACAGGAGGAGGGAGGGGCTTTGGGTCTCTGAGGCGGCTGGGCTGGGCCCAGCAGGAGGATCCTTTGGACAGGCCAACCCCATTAATGGCACCAGGAGTGGGCCCTGGGGACAGGATGTGGCATGGGTTGCCACTGCTTCAGGGTGACCCCAGTGCATCCAAGCCCCACGGAAGGACGAGGATGGTCATACCTGCTTGCAGGGAGGACCATGAGAGCTGCAGACCAGACCAAGGTCCCCGGCTTTGTGTGGATGGGGGTGAGCCACCCAGTGTCCGAGGTCAGTGCCCAGCAGCCCAGCAGCTGAAGTATCCTTCTGCAGCCAGGGTCACTGGTTCTGCAGCCACCTCTAGGCTGGCCCGAGGTCAGAGGAAGCAGGACACTGACTGGGGCGGGTGGACTCCTGCAACCCCCAAGTGGCCCCCTCTTTCCCTCCGAGTTGTCCCTGTCACAGAGACACCTGTCACAGAGCCAAGTCCCACCGCCCTCCACCCCTGGAGGCTGCCCAACCCAGGGAGACCTTTGCCCTGCCCTCCCCATCTCTGGGCCCTGACCAGGGGGTTCTAACAGACACCCCCCGACTACACCCTGGGGTGTGTGAGGCCAAGACCCAGTAGGACATATGTGTGTCTGAGGGCCCTGCGCTGGCTAGCAGACCCCAGGGGAGGAGCACTCTGAGGGTGGACCTGACGTGGGGTGTCCCACAGGGCTGCCTGGGGAGAAAGGTGCTGGGGATTCTGCCTTTGAAAACTCTCCGCGTCCCGAGGCTCAATTCTCCCCTCACAAATGCAACTTGAAAACAAACAAATCCAATGATCCCCACCACCTGCCCCTGCTCAGCTGCAGCTCTGCCCCCCAACTCCTGGCTGTGCCCACCCAGTCCATGCAGGCCTCACCTGTGACAGCCCCACGTGGGGGGATTCCCGGCAGAGTCCTGGCACTGCGTGGGGCAGGAAGGGGTTGAGGGGGCCGGGCACCAGGCAGGTCTCTTACCGTTTCTGCTCAAGCTGTGCCCATGGCTGCCCCTCCACATGGCTGGTGTCACCCCACTTCCCAGATGAGGAAACGGAGTTTGGGAGCAGGCAATTTGCCCAGCCACACGATTGACAAGGGCAGAGCCAAGATCCAACTCAGGAGCTCTTCCCAGGGTGTCTTCATTTCATGAGCACCTCTGGCCTCTGGACTGCAGGCTGGGGGGCTGAGGGGGCTGCTGCCACGGGGACCAGGAAGGCCCAGAGTCCCTGCCTCGGCGACTGTCCTGTCACCGGGTGAGCCTGTGCTGAGACTCCATCTCCCCCGTTAGCCTGGGAGTCCTGTGCAGGCAAGACCCAGGGTACCTGGAGCTCGCAGCCGAGAGGTTGCCCAAGGTCGCCTGGCTCTGAAGTTCAGGGGACAGATGTTGGCTGGGGGAGGGGTGCCAGGAGGAAGGAACAGCCTGGTCAAAGGAGGCGGGAGAGGGGATGGAGGAGGCAGGGGCTACAGGACATGCACTGGGGGAGGGGTGTGAGTTTCCTGCTAAGAGGACTGTTGGGGGGTGTCTCCAAAGAGGCTGAGGCAGAGGGGCTGAATGGCCACCAGGCTGAGTGTTCCAGGCCAGCTGAGGGGATGCAGAACCCAGAGGAGCAGGTGTCTGGCAGCATTTTACAGCCAATGGCACCCTCTGCTGGCCAGAATGGGCATCGCCCCTGGGTTGGGGGCTCCCCAGGACCCTGGTGCTTCTGCCCACGCAGCCCGGCCCTGGTTGGCCTTGGGGACAGCCTTCCCAGGTGGGACCTGCCTCCTCCCCAACACTGGCGCCCACCCAGAGGCCAGATTCAACTCCCCATCAAAGAGTAGGCCCACCTCCCCACCGTGCCCTGGCGGAGACCCTGGCTGGGACATGGAAGGAGGAGCGGGAGACGATGTGGGCCTGGCCCTTGGGCAGTGGTCCCAGGAGCAGATGTGGCCAGGGTCCCAGCAGACACTGCCCCGGTGGGGGCTTGCCATAGGCATGGTGTTGGGGCCGGTGCTGGGACATGAGGCATGGAGAGGAGCCACCTGTAGCACTGCAGATATTAGGGTAAAAGTGCCACTGCCAGTGCCCCCAAATGCTCCCCTGAGGCCCCCCTAACAGCCCCAGCCCCTCCACCCTGATGGGGTCTCAAAGTGAGCTGATCCCAGAGCCCAGCACAGGACAAGGCTCAGAGAAGGGAATTGGGAGTCAAAGCGTGGATGAACCAACAAGGGGCAGTGGGCTTTGGGCAGCGCCCCCCACCCCTGCCCCCGAGGACAGAACAGAGCCCGGGACTGGCTGGTACTTTAAGAGGGAAGTTCTGTTCCACTGAACCCCCCTCCCCCACTGGGGGGGATCCACGTTGCCCAGCAACAGGAGGGCCTTGGTGTGTACAGTGTCTCGGGGAGACTAGGAGCTGTGACCTGCTCTGGGGACAGAGTGGCTGGCTCTGCCCAGCTGACTGTGCCTGGCTGACTGTGCCAGCGACCCTCCCCCCTCGCTCCCCACAACCACTGGTTGGGCAGCAGCACCATGGCACAGACGGACGTGCTCCTGACCAAGCAGCCAGCCCTGCAGACAATAGAGCTGTGCGAACTGCCCCCCAAGGTGTACGACGTGGCCCGCAACACGGGTGCCCACACGTCCTCGGGCCTGGCCACCGCCGGCTTCCGCACAGCCAAGTACCTGGTGGATGAATGGTTTCAGAGCTGCTACGCCCGCTACCACCAGGCCTTTGCGGACCGCGACCGGTCGGAGCAGCAGCGACACGAGAGCCAGCAGCTGGTGGCTGAGACACAGGCCCTGGCATGGCGCACGCAGCAGGACTCCACGCAGAAGGTGGGCCAGCGCCTGCAGGACACACACTACTGGAAGTCGGAGCTGCAGCGCCAGGTGGACGAGCTGATCGCTGAGACCGACCTGCTGCTGGCCCAGAAGCAGCGGCTGGAGCGCGCCCTGGAAGCCACAGCAGTGCCCTACGCCATCGCCACTGACAACCTGCAGTGCCGTGAACGCCGCCAGCACCCTGACCTTGTGCGCGACCATGTGGAGACGGAGCTGCTGAAGGTGCCACTGGGCGCCCCTCGCCTTTCTCCAGGGAGCACACGCTGCACTGGGCCAGAGTGGGTGGGCCGCAGGGGCACCAAGAGGTAGGGAGTCCTGGGCAGTTCACGTGGACAACCCAGGCCGCAGGGGCTGGCAGAGGCACTGGCACCTGTGTGCCTACCTGGCTGTACGCAGGTACACACAGAGCCCACACCCCCTGCACACACAGGACCCCTGGGAACTGGGGACCTGTTCCTTTAGTCACAGAAGGTGGCTTTTGCCTCCATTTGGCACCTGACTTCCAAGCAACCCTCTTTTGGAACCCTTCCCCTTTCAGCCCACTTCAAGTTCAAGCAAATTAAGCTTGTTCTTGTTCTCCCTGAGGCTGAGCCACAAGACCCCCTCCCACCCAGATGCCCCTGGCAGGGACAGCTACTCTCCGGGTGGCAATCCAGGACAGGCCAGTGCTGCAGGTGTGGACCGGAGCAGGTGGGCTGGGAGCTACTTGTACCTATGCATCCCACACAGAGCCCCAGCCTCAAAGAGTCCCTCCCTTTTCCGAAGTCCCCTGTACCCTCCAAACCCAGCAAAAGCTTCCTTGGGGCAGCCCACGAAGGACTAGGAGGTGACTCAGGCCTGGCCCCAGGTCCTGGCTCTGCAGAATTCTCCTCCTCTCAGTGCCTGGGGCCTCCCCTGTGAATGGGCTGCAGGCCTGTGGACATTAATGAGAGATGCGAGAAGTAAACAGCAGGCCCAGGGGGCCCAGGGAGACCCCTGTTCACCTCGCAGCTTCTTAAGAGCTCCCAAGGCTCCTGTGCAAACCCCTCTGCCCTGAGCCAGGGACCCCCTGTCCTTGCCCTTGCTCCACCTGTTTGATATGGAAACACCAGTGGTGGTGCAGGAGTGAGGAGATGGACCACAGAATAGAGCAGGACTAGACACATGTGAATTTAGAACACAATGGAGGTGAAACTCATGTCACAGGGAGAGGGTGGTTCATGCACAAATGAATACCCAGGGAGGGCATCTGGTCCCCCACGGCTTGGGGTCCTCAGAGGCTGTCCCAGGGGCAAAGGGGCAGGCTGACACCACTCAGTATGTGGGGACGCTGCAGGGATGACCCCAAAGCCCAGGGTGGGGAAGGAGTAAGGACAAGGCGTATGGGAAATGCCACAAGGTGACTCTTTCAGTGGCCCATAGAAGTTCCCCAAAGAAAATACCCCACTTACAATGCACCAAATAAATGTTCAAAAGCCCAGAATAGACCCAATGAGAAAGAGCTGGGCTCATGCCCCCATTTTCCAGGAAAAAAGACTGAGGATCAACAGGGTACGTGTCTGGCTCAAGACACCAAGCCAGGGGTCAGGCCCCAAGTCTCAGCTCCTCCCCAGTGTTCAAGGGGCTGAGAGTGGGCCGTCCTCAGACCCTCACCAGAGACCAGGGGCAGGGGGCTCTGGTGCTCAGGCGGGCTCTCCCCCTCCCCCAGGAAGCCGAGCTCATCCGGAACATTCAGGAACTCTTGAAGCGGACCATCATGCAAGCCATGAACCAGATCAGGTGCGTCAGGGCTGTCCAACATATGACCTCTGACCTCGACCCATGGGGCTGGCCCTGGGGCGGGATATCAGGAGACACAACCAGGAGGTTCAGAGAGAAGAGGGGGTTGTCTCAGGTCAGGGCTGGATGGGGGCCCAGCCTAGGGGCCTGAGCATCCAGAGCCCAGCTGGAGTCTGCTCGAAGGGTCCTGGGGAGGACCAGGCGAGGACCCACCCCGGGCGGATGAGGCCTGACACTGAGCTTCCCCTCGGGCACAAACCCCTGCCCCCAGGCTAAACCGCGAGCACAAGCAGACCTGCGAGATGGACTGGTCGGACAAGTTGCAGACCTACAGCATTGACGAGACCTGCGCGCGCTACCACAGCGAGGACACCTCCGTGCAGCGCCACCCGCACTCCGCCAAGCTCCAGGAGAGGTGAGCCCACCCTGCCGGGGGAGCCAGCTCCGGCCACTAAGGCCCTCGGAGACATGAGCAAGACCCCTGCCCAGGCCCAGCACCACGCCGTCGTTAGGGGCCCCGGGTGGCGGGCCTGGGCTGCATCTCCGCACACGGCCGGCAGAGGGCGCGAGACCACCGTCCTTGGCGGCGCTGCAAAAGGGGGGCTGGGGGGACGGGGGAGGG